>NW_024067849.1:0-300000 GCF_009389715.1 Phoenix dactylifera
TGGACCATATCAATAGAGTCCGATTCCTCCTCTCTGACACTCCATTGAGCTGAGGTGTACCAGGAGGAGTCCATTATGAAACTATACCATTCTCCTTGAGATAATCACGGAACTCTCCATTAAGGTATTCACTTCCTCGATCTGATCGAAGAACCTTAATGAGTTTTTGTGCTTATTTTTCTACTTCATATCTAAGTTTTTTGAACCTTTCAAAAGTTTCATTTTTGTGTCTCATACACATATCCATACCGTGAGTAATCATCGGTAAAATGAAGTAAAAAATTACAACCCCTAGCCTGCACATCGAATGGGCCACACACATTAGTGTGTACTAGGGTAAGTATTTCAGTGGACCTCCCTGTGTCCTACAAAGGATAATTTGGCTATCTTTCCTTGAAGGCAGAATTCACAAATCAAATATGACTCGAAAGTCAATGAGCCCAAAAGCTCATATTTCTCTAATTTGTTTATTTTGTCTTCTCCTATATGGCCAAGCCTGAGGTGCCATAAATACTTTAGATTTATCTCATTTTTGGATCTATTAGATCCTATGGTATTCACTGTTTGCTTAGATATATTCACAGATACATCCATATGTATGTGATAGAGACTGTCAATCATAAAACCATTTTGAATCAATTTAATTTTCAAATAAATAAAAATCTTTCTGTGCTAAATAAAATACAGAAATCAAATTTCTGCTAGCAATAGGTAACAGTCCCTAAGTATCTTGAGCATATCTGACAAACCTTCTGAAGGTCTGTCACCCTTCATGTTCTTTATGCTTTCCATGTATGTAGGACAGTTCCTCTTCCAATGGCCGTCCATTATGCAATGGAAACACTTTTCCTTGCAATTGGCCTTTTTCTTGGAACTTCCTAACTTGGTGTTTTCTTAGTCTTCTGCTTCTTCGCAGGCTTCTTCTTCTTCCAAATAGACTCTCTCTTGAAAGTAGAAACCAACTTAACAGCAAAAACGATGCCCCTTGAACTTCTTCAAGGTCCCTAAGTTAGTTACCAATTTATTCAACAATTCTATTTTGGTGCATACAATCTTGTTCATATGGTAATTTACTATAAACTGTTCATATGAAACTAGAAGAGATTGTGGGATCAAATCCGTTTGCAATTCCTTGTGCATGGTCATGCCGAGCTTCTCAAGCTTCTTCAAGTCCTTTATCATGGTCAAACCATGATCGTGGACAGACTGCCCCTCACGCATCTTTGTCTTAAAGAGCCTCTTGGACACTTCAAAACATGCTGCGCGACTCTGATCACCATACAACTCTTGTAGGTGATTTAATATGTCCCTGGCAGTCTCATGTTCTCATGCTAGCATTGTAATTCATTGGACATGGATGCCATTGTGCAGCACCTAACTTTATTGTCATTGTTCGTCCACTTAACAAGCGTCTTACGCTGATCAGTGATCGGACGGATTGGTAACACGGGAATTCCATGGTCTAGCATATACCCGAATTTCTCACAATTCAAAACTATTTTTTGAAATTTGCTGAGCCAATCTTTATAATTGGGTTTGGTCAAATGGTTGTTCTATAGGATATGAGTTAAGAGTCTAGAAGCTGACTTTATAATCCTCAGAGAGTAAAGATTCTAGTTAGACTTTTGTACTTGATCCTAATCTGTTCTAAGGTCTTTTAGAACAAATGTAACTCCCACTATTTTCTCGAATTCCTCACACTTTTCTGGTAGAAAAACGGAAATCCCACACGACTAGGGTTTCTAGAGGGTACTGCGGTCCCACCGATTTACATGCCACCTCACCTAACAGTTATTGGTGACATATAGATTGATGAATGTACAACTCTTGTACAATGCTTCTCAAGCATGTTGCAGTGTAACTTGGTCTCTAAGCCATGAAAACCTCACCTAACAGTTATTGGTCCCATTTCTTAGTTAAGTCAGACCCACCGTATAACCGTAGGAATAAAGTCGTCATTGGGTCCTCACCTAATAGTTATTGGTGCCCAACCCCACCTTTATCCTACAACATCTCATGTCTATAGAGAGGTCCAGCCCCCCGATGCAACTTGACCACTGTATCCAGCCGAGACAAATCAACATCAGAAAGGCCTTAGCAGCTCTACTACAGTGGAAGACCTATTGACTTAATATTGGTTAATCAGGTCTTAGTGTTTGCAACTTGGGCTCTTCATAAGAGGTAATCGAACAATTGACCAGGTAAGCAGGTGGGAGGCTCCCCTTACTCAGAGAGTAAGGTCCTAATTAAGTAACCACCTTTCATGCTTTCCTAGACACCAAATAGATCAATTAATCTAATATGACTCGCTCATGTTGGTTCACTCTCGACTTGATTGAGGAGGTTTTAATTTAGGTCTCAATTGGGTTTGCTACATCACATGTAAACCTATCTACCCGACTCTCATTCACATCACATGCAAACGGCACATTGCAGGCAGTTATAATCGCAGCAATAATTAAAGCTAAACTTTAAATGGGCGATGATCATGGATTCTAATTAGGTCGTATTACAAGCACATGCACATCAATCGATCAATTGGTCTTCAACTCTTGAATTGGTTCCAAGCCTCCTTGATTCGATCCTTGACCAACTCTTGATCCAATCGCCATCAACCGCTTAGACCCCTGTTCATCTCATGCCTTGTCTTCAACTTGATCGTTGACGTACATCACATCACAGAAATACAACCAGATGTAAAATAAAAATAATAATAAATTACATATTCTTTTAGGAGGCATGCAGGCATCTCAAAATATCAAATAAGATGCATGCAAGCATCTGAAAAATTACATGACATTACAGATCACATCGCAGGTCATTACATTTGATACCAAAAGGGTTTGAATCCTATGATCATCACCATATGCAGCAATTATAATTTTCAGATCTGAAAACTAACTGATTATCTCATGATATAGGTTGCTGATCATCCTAATCATGATTCTAAACTTTGTAATCTCATTAACAATGCAATTAGAATCATCATCTTATTACATAAAAATCAGCACCCTAGAAAAAATCTGCATGCAGAAAATTTTCAGCATGCATAATCTTTCAATTTTCAGATCTAATAAGCCTATTAATAATTAATCCTTACATTAATCTATGAAGCCTAGGCTCTGATACCACTGTTAGAATACCCCGATCATGCCGCTGAAATTTTAAAAAATTCAGATGCAGCGGAAGAGGCATGCACGGGATCAACCGTTCATCGCATGAACGTTGTTCAAAAACCGTTCATAGATAGATAAGGATTAAAAACTTTTTAATATATTAGAAGATCAGATCTTCACCTTGCGCGGGTAGATGATCACCGTAAACTGATGATCGTGGTTTTTGGATGAAGGTTCGCTTGAAGCCGTTTAAGTGCCCGGCCTCTACGGGTATCCACACGAAGCAGGATCCGATCCGAGCTCTCTATCTCACCGGGGTGCTAGCTCCCTTGCAGAGATAACTTTTGATGGCTGATCTCCTCTCTTTCTTTCAACTCTTGAATGTACTTGAGAGGAGGAAGAAGAAGGATGAAGAAGAGGAAGAAGCAAAGCCCCTGCAGCCTACTTTCTTTTCCCTGCATTGGAAGGAGGAAAGGAGGAAGAGGAGGACGCCATGGCTTCTTCTTTTCTTCTTCTTGCTGGCGGCTGAACCAAGGGAGGGAGAGGGTGGCCACGGCTCCAAGGGAACAGGAAAAGCTCTCCCTAGGGCGCCGGCCCTAGCTCCCTTTTAATAAGTATGAAGGGCTCCTAACAATTAGGAGCCCTTGAGTTATTTCCAAGAGGGGGCGCCGGCCCCCTCTCTTCATGTCGCCCTAACCAAGTGGAGAGGGGCTGATGCCCCTCTTACTTAGTTAACCTAATCCTCTTCAAAAGAGGATTAGGTGCCCCTCTCATGGTTTAGTCCTAATCTAATTAGGATTAACCAAATCATGAATCAATCGGGTTCAATCTATGCTAGTCCTAATCTAATTAGAACTTGAATGAACCATGACTCAATTGAACTCTTCAATCCTAACCCAATTAGGAGTCATGTTGATTCATTAGATTAATAATTAATTAGGACTTGAGGAATCCTAATCCAATTAGGATTTGTTTAATTCTAGTCCTAATCCAATTAGGACTCTAATTTGAATTCGGAGTCCTAATCCGATTAGGACTCTAGGAATCCTACTCCAAGTTGGAATCCAAACCTAATTCAAAACTCCTAATCTAATTAGGACTATAGGAATCCTATTCCAAGTAGGAATCCCAGTGCTACTCCAACTAGGATTTTCAGTCCTAATCCAATTAGGACTCTAGGAATCCTACTCGAAGTAGGATTTGTGTTTAAGTCCAATTAATTAATTCCCTTTGTTCCTTCTTCAACTGAATATCAATCGAATTGATTACTAGTAATTTCTAATCACGATTCAACCATCAGATCGGTCAATACTTCTAGTGTGTGTGACCCCATAGGTTCTATTCTGACTGGTAGTGAGATATATTATGATCTCTATCATAATATCATCGAAAACTCCTTTCAATGGATTGGAACGATTCCAACTCTACTCATTAGGTTTTATCGATCATCGAGATAATCCCTGTGAGTCCCACCATCCACCAGTGACACCTAGCAGCATGTAGTGGCTACTCAATAGAATAGAATGATGAACCTCTAGGTGCAGTTATCATGTGATACAGTCCTACTATCGTGGATCCCTACAGTCCGGAGGTCATGGATAACTCGTCAAACCCCTTCGTCTGTCATATGTCAAGATTTATTTGACTCGAGTTCGTTAGTGGAAAACTCTTTCTCCACTTTATATTACTGCCCTGGCCAAGGTCTTAGAACTCAGTCTAACAAATCACATAGGATCACTCCTCTTCTATCAAGGTCGATAGATTCCATGTGAGTGCATACCCTACTCCTACAGTGAACTTACTGCAGCCAATCTACACTACAAGGACCCATATGACTAGAGACCATGTATACGTGTAGTCAAACTACAATAACCTCACTGTGAGTTGCTGAAGCACCGCAGGTCAAAGGACCAGTCATACTACTGCAACATCAAGCAAGTCACTGACGAGTGGATAGACATCAAAGTGACTTCTTGTCTTGGTCACGCTCAGTACCTTTGTTCTCTAACAAGCACCTGCACTATCACTTCAGTGTCCCTACACTGTGGACTCAAGTCTCGTCCATCCAGAAGGAAAGTGATCTGTGCACTGATCGGATCGATCACCGTCCTCGTGATGATCCATTGATCAGGAGCCTTTTAGAAATTAATCACTAACGATACATGGCTCAATTATTTAAGATGGATTCCAATGAAACTATCACTTGCATGTTTACTAGATTTACTGACATTGTCAATGGCCTAAAAAGTCTTGGCAAAAATTATACTAACAGTGACCTTGTCAAGAAAGTTCTTCGATGTTTGCCAAGGTCATGGGAGGCCAAGGTTACGGCAATTCAAGAAGCCAAGGACTTGAACAAGCTTCCACTTGAGGAGCTTTTTGGATCCCTAATGACGCATGAGCTCACAATGAAACAACACAGCGAAGAAGAATCCTCTCATAAGAAAAAGATAATAGCTCTCAAATCTACTTCTTCTAACAAGGATTTATCTTGCAGTAGCAGCAGTGAAGAAGAAGATCATGAGGGAGATGATGATGAGGCTCTTCTCGTGCATAAGTTCAGAAAATTCATCAACCGAAAGAAGTCCTTTCATCAGAGGAGAGGTCCCTCAAGTTCCTATTACAAGGATAAAGGTAAGGAAAGGGAAAATGAGGGAATCGGATGCTATGAATGTAAGAAGCCGGGACATTTCAGAGCGGATTGTCCTTTGCTCAAGAAGGCCAGCAAGTACAAGAAAAAGAAAGTCCTCGTCTCCATCCTATCGGATTCCGATTCATCATCATCATCATCGGATGAGGAACAAGAGGATAAGGCCAACCTCTGTTTTATGGCAAATAAAAATGAGGTAACATCTGAAATGCATTTAGATTTTACCTTTGATGAATTGTATGATGCGTTTAATGAATTAATGGATGAATATAAAATAATAAATCTTAAAAATAAAGAGCTAAAACTAACCAATCAATCTCACCTCCATAAATACAATAAATTAGTTAAGGATAAGAATTTTATCATTAAAGAAAATTTAGAACTTAAAACAAGCAAGCAAATGTTAATTCAAAAAACGAATACCTTAATTAAAGATAACGAAAAACTAACCAAGAAAATTTCTGAACTTAAAAAGGATAAACAAACTATTAGAGATAATTTCACAAAAGACTTAAACGCACTAAAAACAGAAAAACAAAAATTGGCACAAGAACTTGAAAAATACAAACCTTTTGTAGAAAAGTTTACATATAGTTCTAAAAAATTAGAAATGATACTTAATAGTCAACGAGCTGTGTTCAATAGAGCTAGTTTAGGATATAAACCTAAAAATAAGCAAAAGCTCCTTAGTAATTTCTTTGTAAAAGTAGGGGAAAGCAAAATTAAGAATATAACCTGTTTTTGCTGTGGAAAAATAGGACATAAAGCTAATGTGTGTGATCATAGAAAAGGAAAAGCTAGAAGAAAAATTAAAAAGGTTTGGGTTCCAAAAGAAACCAATATTACTAACCATGAAGGACCCAAGAAAACTTGGGTACCTAAAATTGTATGATTTTCTTGTGTAGGAGTGTCTTGCAGCCAAGGTCGACAAAAACTGTTGGTACTTGGATAGTGGCTGCTCAAGACACATGACGGGTGACAAAGACCAATTCTTCACCCTTGAGCAGAAAAAGGGAGGTGAAGTGACATTTGGAGACAATAACCAAGGTCACATCGTTGGTATAGGTAAAGTACAAATCACCTCCTCAACCTTTGTTGATAATGTACGATTAGTAGATGGTCTCAAACATAACTTACTTAGCATAAGTCAATTATGTGATAAGGGTTTTGATGTTATGTTTAAACCATCCTTATGCATCATAACCAACTCAATTGATAATAGCTTAGTATTCAAAGGAATAAGACGTGGAAATGTCTATGTAGTAGATCTAGATGATCTTGCTAAAAACAGTCCTTGCTTAGTTGCTAGTGATACTAAGGTTAATGATGCAAGTTGGTTATGGCACCGTAAATTAGGACATGCAAGTATGGATACAATATCTAAGTTAGTTAAAAGAGATTCTGTAATAGGTTTGCTAAAACTAAAATTTGAGAAAAATAAAATCTGTGAAGCTTGTCAATATGGCAAACAATCAAGGAACTCCTTTAAATCCATAAATTGTGTCTCTATCTCTAGACCTCTTGAACTACTACACATGGATCTATTTGGACCAACTAGAACCACAAGTCTAGGTGGAAACAAATATAGTCTTGTTATTGTAGATGATTTTTCTAGATATACTTGGGTCATGTTCTTAGCTCATAAAGATCAAGCATTTTCTGTATTTAAGAAATTTCATAAGGAAGTAACTAATGCGAGAGATGCTTCAGTCATAGTGATGACCCAAAGATTGATTCATAGATTGATTTTGATGATCACAAAACCTTGAAGTATAGATACTAATGTTTATGTTGCAAGGAGAAAGATATTTATTTTGCAAGGAACATAGCAAGTTGGAAGAACACAAGAAGGCCTCCAATGCTCTCAAGTTGGAAGAAAGCTACAATTTATTGGCCCAAGTTTAAAGTTCAAAGGATTCAAATTGGAGGAGTAAAATCAAAAGAAAAATTCAAAAGAACAGTCTTCGAGTCGACTCCAGTGGAACGCGAGTCAACTCCGATGGTTGGTAGGTCGACTCCAAAGAAAGCAAGAGTCGACTCTCAGCGGAACACAAAGAAAAAGTCAGAGAGCATTTTTGGGACTCTGAGATTCGAGTCGACTCCTGCATTGCACGAGTCGACTCCGAGACTCCGCGACCATCAACAGACAGAAGACCAAGTTACTGCCTCTGAGAGCCGAGTCGACTCCGAGGAAGTTCGAGTCGACTCCAAGACTGGACGAGCCAAAAGACAGAGGATCGGGAGTTCGGGCTCTGAGATTCGAGTCGACTCCCAGGACAGTCGAGTCGACTCGAGTGGATCAAATTCAAAATTGGATCCACGGACTTCAGTGGATGAGCCGACTCCAAAAATGCCAAGTCAGCTTCAGATGTTGGCGAGTCGACTCCGGGTTAAGTCGAGTCGACTCCCAGTCAAGGCATGCACTTTAATTCAAATTTGGAACAGTGGCCGAGTCGTCTCCAGTAAAGCACGAGGCGACTCCTGCAACAGGCGAGTCGACTCCTGATCGCGCGAGTCGACTTCGATCCCAACGGTAATATTGTCAGGAAGTGCAGACTGTGTCCAACGGCTCTATTTTTGTCTCTAACGGCTATATTCTTGTTTCCACGCCATCTAAAGCTATAAAAACAAGAAGAGAGCTAGGGGAGAAATCATGGAAGTGGGAGAGATCATCTAGGAAAGAGATCTCAAAGAGATTACAAAGGAAATCTCCTATAAGCACAAAAGGGCCATCCAAAACGAAATAGAGAGAAGAAGAGCATCTAAGTGAATCCGAAAGCTTCCTCTCCATCCGTGTGCTGCCTCGGGGATCCTCTACTTCATGCCAAATCAGAGGAGGATCAAGTAAAGAAGAAGCCGAGCTCCTCCATCTTCAAAACTCGTTTGAGGGCTTCTCTTTACTCTATTTGTTTATATTGTCATATCTGCTTGTTTAAGAAGCTTTGATTTGTTTTTATTCTTTGTTTTAATATCTTGTAACTTGATTCAATCAAGGGATTGAATCAAGGGGTTAAAGGTTTGTTGGTGAGCCAAAGGGAAAACCAACGGTGTAAGGTTTGTTGGTGAGCCAAAGGGAAAACCAACGGGATTAAGGTTTGTTGGTGAGCCAAAGGGAAAACCAACGGGGTTTAGGTTTGTTGGTGAGCCGAGGGTAAAACCAACGTGTAAGGGTTTGATTGTGAGCCCGGGAAAACAATCGGGGAGGTTCTAGTCGGTGAGCCTGGAAAAACCGACCGAGTTCGTTGTGCGCTCGTAAAACAACAAGTTGGGTTGTGAGCTTGTAAAACAACCGGCTGTAATCGGTAGGATTATAGTGAAATTCCCAAGAGGTCTTGGGGAGTGGATGTAGGTGCTGGGGTGCACCGAACTACTATATGTCCTTTGTGTTTGTAATGCCTCTAGTTATTGTCTAACTAACACACTTACTTACTTAGATAAATTGCTTGCTTAATTCTTATCCGCACATCCTTTAGTTGCAAGCATATTTAATCAAGTCGAAGTCTATACATCAAACCCTTGCTAAGTTTAACTTTCACTGTGCATCTATACAACTTAGCATAGTTAATCAAAAAGTTTTAGAAGTAGCATAAAAGTTTTAAAAGACCCAATTCACCCCCCCTCTTGGGTTGTATCTACTGGGCAACAAGTGGTATCAGAGCAGGTGCTCTAAGTTTAATTATTGATCTCATGATCAAGAGCCAAAGATCATGACAAGTCAAATAGATAGTTTTCTAGGAGAAGGACAATCAATTGATACACCTCCACTATTTAATGGCATAAACTATACACATTGGAAAATACGCATGCGCATTTTTATTCAATCACAAAACTATTATTTATGGAAAATCATAACAAATGACCTTCACACACTCTCACAAACTATTAATGAAAAGGACTTAGCACAATTAAACGCTAATGCTATGAACATGTTATATTGTGCTATTCAAGAAACGAAGTTTAATGAAATTTCTGCATGCTTATCTGCTAAGGAGATCTGGGATACTTTAGAAAATATTTATGATAAATCTCAGACTAGCTCACATGTGCTTCAAATATATACTAACAATGAGACTGCAGAAAAGGGTGTTGAATCTCCCTCAGTCGAGTCGACTCCAAGTATCTCAGAGTCGACTCTCAAGTTCACCGAGTCGACTCCAATAAGGTCCGAGTCGACTCCGAGGCAAATCAGCTTCCTAAAGACAAAGAAGAAAAGGAAGCAAGAAGAAAGGAAGAAAGAGATAAAAAGGAAGAAAGCCTTGACCAAGAAAGAGTCAAGCCAGAAAATAAAAGTTAGGAGCGACAATGATGATATTAGCTCCAAGAAACTACAAGAGGTAACTGACTTGTGCTTTATGGCGCAAGAAGACAAGGTAAAAACTGAATCTACTCTTACATCAAATAATTTTCAAGAAGAATTTTCTTATGATGAATTATTAAATGCTTTTCATGATTTGTATGGTGAATGTAGAAAACTAGCTGTAAAGAATAAAAATCTTAAGAAACTAAATCTGAAAATTTCAAAAGAAAGAAATTCTAATGATGAAATACAAGAGAAACTAAATTCTGAAAATGAATGCTTAAGGTCATTTTCAGAAGAATTGATTCAGAAAAATCATAGCTTAATTAAAGAAAATCAAAACTTAAGCAAAGAAATTAATCAATTAAAATCTTGCATTAACAAATTCACCGTAAGCTCAGAAAGATTAAAAATGATGTTTGAAAGCCAACATGCTGATTTTGATAAATCAAAATTTAGCTTGACTCCTTCACTTAGCCATAAATCTCTAGAGAAAAAGGTTATCAATTTACCAAGCAAACCATTAAATAAGATAACTTATTTCAAAAATGAAAAGGATGGGAATAACAACTTTACCTATCGTTCTAGTATAATTAAATCAAATGGTAAAGTTATTACTATTAAACAGATATGGGTTCCAAAAGGAACCATATGTTCTAACTCTCAAGGACTCAAGCAAGCTTGGGTACCCAAAATGAGAAAATGAGGATGTACACATAGGTGTACCAAGGTACCCATGGAACATAAAGAAGCTTAAAAAGTTATTAACAAAAAAATAATAATGAAATCAGTAATTCTTGCATCTCATCATTATTTGTGCTTTAGTATTTGATATGATTTGCTAGTAGTGATCAATTTTGTGATATAGAAAATACTTTTGGAAATATAATCAAATCATTTCATTTTACTCACTAGTGGATAAGGTGCTAAATGATTAATCAACTTATTAAGAATAACTCTATGAATTCTCTATATGCTTGATTGAGAGTTTTTATCTATGGCATTATTGTTTATTGATCATAGATATGATAATGTGTACTTGGTATGCTTTTGAATATATGCACTATGAATACCAAGATTAAAGAAACCATATTTGGCATATGAAATCAGCTCATGCTAGTATGTACTTAATCTCAAAAGACCTTGCCATAGGCTTACTTAGATTATCCTCTTAAAGGTCAAAGTTTTACTATGCATGCTAACTAAGGAAACAAACAAAAATAACTTCTAAATCTAGAGTTGTTGTTTCCAACACTAATTTTTTCAAAAGCTTACATTAGCCTTGTTCTTGGCACTCAAATTAAAATATTTTCTGCATTGGTACAAACTCACAAGAAGCGATCAAATGATAAAGGTTTGCAAACTATGAAATCATGGCATAGTGATTGAAAACCAATTTTGTGTTAAGTTGTGCACAGAAAAATAATATTTTCAGCACCAAGGACACCTTAAGTAAAACAGGATTAATAGAATTCTTGAAGAAATGAAAAAGACAATTGTGTATGATAGTCATCTACTTAAATAATTTTTTTTAAAAAAAAAAACTATCATCACTGCTTGTCATACATATGATTTCTATTAGATCTATTTTTGATGAAAACTCCTTTTGATCTTCTGAAAAATGAAAAAGGAACCATTGCATATCTTTCATATTTTTCAGTCGTACATGTTATGCTTGATATGTTCTTATGAAAAATAATGCCAAATCTGATAGAGATATGTCTATCCTTGGATATCATTCATCAAGCAATGCATATAGAATATTCAATGAAAAGATTTTAGTTGCAAAAATATCAAGTCATCTTATTCTCTATGAAACTAAGGATTTATTGTCAAGCTACTAAGATCAAATTATATATGGTTAATCTTTTACCTATAACAAACTGAAAACTTGTTAATAATTATAACAAAATTGAGTTTTTCAGAAATGCACTTAATGAAGGAAAATTGATAACTACTAAAAGACTAAATCAAGAAAAGATGTAATAGATCTTAATTCTTGCATGATTAAAAGTAAAGATCACCACTATCATTTGCTTGCCTCATGAGCTTTATATTCTGTCAAATGAATGTGTAGAATTCACTCCTATGTGGTTATTTCATTAAAAAGGAGATCTAAATAAAATAACCACCATATTTAAAGATTACACATTACATATATGATAAAGCAATATGTGATTTGGAACAAGCATCAAAAGCATGATAGCTTAAGTAACCTTTTTGATAGAAAGTAATCGTGATAAATCTATGCATCAAAAAGAAGAACTTGTGATGTCTTATTTGCTCAAAGTATACATAATTTCTGGTTCTACTAATGAAAAGTTATATGAAGATTTTACTTAGCTCATGTTAAGTGAGTTTGAAATATATATGATGAATGAATTAACATCTTCTCTCAAACTCCAAATTAAGACAAACAAGAAAGGGGATCTTCATTGACCAACATTAGTCCACAAGAAAACTCTGATAGAAGATTGGCATGAAGAAGGTATGTCTATGACCCCATCTTGTAGAATTTGTAAAGGATGAGCAAAGTAGATCTATTGTTTAAAGCTGTATTGAAGTATGATAGAATAATTATTTTATCATACAGCTAGTAGACCAGATTGTATGCTCATTATGTGACCTTGTGCAAGACTTCAATCTAACTTTAATTAATCATATTTTATTGATAACAAATACGTCATAATCTGAATTTTGATAGAAACAAACGTTTAAGATAAGTTGATTAAAACTTAGTTAACACATCTTATTGATAATTATCTTAAGCAAATAAAATCTAAACTAAATTGATTTGACCTTGATAAATCTGTCTATTGCCTCACATGCTTGTCCTTGAACTATCTTGGTTAATGAATTTATCTCTTTAGTTCAAGTGATATGTGCTTGCTTATATTTAGGCAATCTCTTGTGTAAAGTGACTCAACATGCAACTATTGTCATATCTCATATTGAGTCATCTAATTAAAAAAAATATATATATATGTTAGATGAATGCTTTGTATCTTAAAGAAACTAATGACCTTCCTTCAAGAAAAAAAAATGAGAAATTTCAACTTGAAGGATATCTTCATGTAAGATACACTAAACATTCACATGCAAACAAGAGAGAGGACCTTCTTCAGCCAAAGGTTCATACATAAGAAATCTAGTAGGTATTTGATTGAAGAATGCAGAATGAATTGGTAATTCTAGATACTTCTTGAGCAAAGTCAACAACTTAAACCTTATTATGGCATGATTAAGGTCTTTAATTATTAATTTTTGATATCATGGCTCTATATATATTGATTGACTTATGCTCTTAGAAATTATTTCATGGTTTGCCCAAACTAAATGATTTCTTTGCCTATATCATAACCATGAAATACACAAGTATATGCTTAAAATTTTGATGTAAAATAACTTGTGAGAAGTTATGAACCCATGAGCATAATGAAAATGTTGTTTGCATGATACACATATATATGATACACAAGATTATTTCTTTATTCTGCTCCTTCATGTAAATTACTTGAGAATAACAAAAAGAGAGAGAGATAAAGAAAAGAAAATGGATATTATTCAAGAGAAGTAAAATCTAAGTAAAGGCAAATACTCCAATCTTAAGGAAAAACAAAACAAGCATAATATATTCGGCACATTTGGAAGGGATAAAATCTATAATTAATTACACTCAAACAGGAAGAGTTTGAAGTAAACATTTTAACCTTTCTATATTGCTCATCATAGGGATGGTGCCAATGGGGAGGCTAGTGGTAGTACCCGGCACTATTTGACCCAACTATTCGGTGTAGGGCATATTAGGGACGGCACAAGAGGGAGGCTAGTGGTAGTACCTCGTGCCCCTTCCCAACTCCACCGGATAGGGAGCAAATAGAGTATAGAGCTTAAGAAAGTTAAAAGAAAGACAAAGTAAATGAAAGTATACAAGAAAGAATCAATTCAAATTTTTAGTCACATGGAAACACACTTTAAGGGTAAAATCAGTGCAAAATTATATTTAAATAGGGAGAGTTTATTTGAAAAAAATTGATTTTGATACTTGACATGCTTGTTCTTAATATTTTAATGTATGACTTAACACACACTATATTTTGCATATGGCATGAAATTTTAAATTATGGGTTCTCAATATCTTTTGTAGTACCCCATACTTGGACAATTTGATTGAATGTTTGAAATGGTACATAACATCTTTTGTTTGGTTTTATTGAAAAGAAAATTCAGATTTGTTATTCACAATCATCGTTAAAATCTGAAAGTTAAATAAATTTGTAAAAAAAAAAGGAGAAGAGAAGGATATCTCTATTTAGGCAAAATGAATTGAGTTTGTCTTATCCATCAACTTGCTTAACTTTGGTATATAATGTGCTAACTCATACCAAAATTCAACATAAATACAAATATTCTGAATATGCTTGAAATATGTGTTTTCAATCGTAATGATTTAAGATAAGCTACAATGTGGAAGATCCATATCTCAAATTATGACTTTGAAAGCCTCTTTTGAAAATCTTTATGAAATTCAGAATCTGATTTCGTATAAAAGCTTAAACTCAATATGATTTCTAAATAAAATCTTAATTTAAGAAAAACAGAATTAATTTTGATGCCTTGGTTGATTGCTCCGATACGCATCCGAAACATATCTTTTCTTATCGTTAAAATGTACTAATATTGGTCCAAATGATGTGTCTTTCGATGATCTTGATTGCAAATAAAAATTTCTAAATATATGATCTTATTTTGATATTAAAAAATTTATTGTGTTTCATGAATACATTGGTGAAAAACTGTGATTAAGAAATTGAGTTCTATAAATATATATACCTCAATGATCATCTATATGTTTTTCTCTCCTACATTCTTAAAGATTTCCATCAGAATATTAATAGAGTGAATGATCTTAAAACTAGAAATATTTCAGTTCACTCAAATGACTCTAAAAAAAAGAAAATGTAAATGCTTTTGAAAGAAATTGAGCTTCAAATGAATCATTTTCTGATTAATATTTCTATACATTTTCTCTAAGATTAAGAGAAAGCATAACTTGTTCGTAAAGGATTAGAAAGAGTAATTACTACAAATTTTGGAATAATACTAGATTACTCTACATTCTCGATATTACAGAATTTCAGTGTTATTCACGTTTATCACTAAAATCTGAAATTCAACAATTTAAAATGATTAAAGAAGAATGCATCTTTTGAGGGGGAGCTTTAGATATTCAGTATCCTATCCCAAAGACACTTTATTTTGATGCATACTTTGAATTTTATGGATTGATTTTGATGAACCTCCTTATATTGCAAGACATGCCTTAATTTCCTTGAGATGAGTTCTATAAAGGTTGTCTTATCTCAAACCTTGAGTCTTATGAAAATAAGCTGAAATATATTTTTGAGATTGACAATCTTATTGAACATTATCTTAGGATTCTAAACTCTTAAATGGAATGATCAATTGACGGGGAGAAAGAAAATTTCAGAAGGAGAGGTCTTATGGAACTTAATCGCATAAATCTATAACTAAAGAAGAGAGAAAGAACACTAAATGAAAAGTGATTCTAATACTCTCCAATATGTATCATCTGAAATTTAAATCTGAAAATCTGTATGATACACCTTGAGGCGTGTTATTTGGTTAGTATATCTCATGCATCACTCTTGAACCAAATTGCAAATCTTAAGAGCCTCTAATTTAATGAAAAAGGAGGAGAATAATGTGTTAACTTTTCTTGAGTATCTCTTAGAAAATCTATTTTTTAAACTTCACTAATGAGCTCTAATTGGCTTGCTTTTTGGAACTTCAATTTTGTGCAAATTTATTATTTTATGTATCAAATTGTACTTATTTTCTAAAGAAATAAAAGAAAGTCTTTAAAAGAGCTCTAAGATGTATCAAAAATTGCATGAATGTATATTTTGATATTTGTGCCCCAATGCTCCTATTATCATAAAAGAACTTTGAAGTCATTAAGAAAATTAATTAATTTGCTCTCATGGTTGATAAAATACTTAATAGATTGGGCAAAAGGTCTTAAATGAACAAGCTTTCATACTTAGTGAAGAGAGGTTAGATTTCCACTCATGTTTTTCCTTGAATATCATTTGTAGTACTTCTTGAATTAACCTAAGGAAGATTCCACCTACACTTGTTTAGAAAACTATCTGTGGTATCAAATTAAAAAAAAACCTCTTGAATTCACACTCGATGTGTTCTGCTCTGATCTTTGTACTTAATGTTTCACTATCTTTTTGATGTTGTCAAAAAGGGGGAGAAATATCTAAGTATATGCTATATACTCAGAATGCTTTATTACTTTGAATTGAATACAAATCAGCTTAAAATTTAAATATGTTGATTGTGTTAAGCTGATTAAATCTAAAGCATTATCATGAAGTATGTTTTTAAATATATATGTTTTCCACTTCATGCAACTTAGCTATGTATTACTTCTAGAAATCAATATCTTTTATATTGCATATACTCCAAGTTTTGTCATCATCAAAAAGGGGGAGATTGATGACCCAAAGATTGATTCATAGATTGATTTTGATGATCACAAAACCTTGAAGTATAGATACTAATGTTTATGTTGCAAGGAGAAAGATATTTATTTTGCAAGGAACATAGCAAGTTGGAAGAACACAAGAAGGCCTCCAATGCTCTCAAGTTGGAAGAAAGCTACAATTTATTGGCCCAAGTTTAAAGTTCAAAGGATTCAAATTGGAGGAGTAAAATCAAAAGAAAAATTCAAAAGAACAGTCTTCGAGTCGACTCCAGTGGAACGCGAGTCGACTCCGATGGTTGGTAGGTCGACTCCAAAGAAAGCAAGAGTCGACTCTCAGCGGAACACAAGGAAAAAGTCAGAGAGCATTTTTGGGACTCTGAGATTCGAGTCGACTCCCGCATTGCACGAGTCGACTCCGAGACTCCGCGACCATCAACAGACAGAAGACCAAGTTACTGCCTCTGAGAGCCGAGTCGACTCCGAGGAAGTTCGAGTCGACTCCAAGACTGGACGAGCCAAAAGACAGAGGATCGGGAGTTCGGGCTCTAAGATTCGAGTCGACTCCCAGGACAGTCGAGTCGACTCGAGTGGATCAAATTCAAAATTGGATCCACGGACTTCAGTGGATGAGCCGACTCCAAAAATGCCAAGTCAGCTCCAGATGTTGGCGAGTCGACTCCGGGTTAAGTCGAGTCGACTCCCAGTCAAGGCATGCACTTTAATTCAAATTTGGAGCAGTGGCCGAGTCGTCTCCAGTAAAGCACGAGGCGACTCCTGCAACAGGCGAGTCGACTCCTGATCGCGCGAGTCGACTCCGATCCCAACGGTAATATTGTCAGGAAGTGCAGACTGTGTCCAACGGCTCTATTTTTGTCTCTAACGGCTATATTCTTGTTTCCACGCCATCTAAAGCTATAAAAACAAGAAGAGAGCTAGGGGAGAAATCATGGAAGTGGGAGAGATCATCTAGGAAAGAGATCTCAAAGAGATTACAAAGGAAATCTCCCATAAGCACAAAAGGGCCATCCAAAACGAAATAGAGAGAAGAAGAGCATCCAAGTGAATCCGAAAGCTTCCTCTCCATCCGTGTGCTGCCTCGGGGATCCTCTACTTCATGCCAAATCAGAGGAGGATCAAGTAAAGAAGAAGCCGAGCTCCTCCATCTTCAAAACTCGTTTGAGGGCTTCTCTTTACTCTATTTGTTTATATTGTCATATCTGCTTGTTTAAGAAGCTTTGATTTGTTTTTATTCTTTGTTTTAATATCTTGTAACTTGATTCAATCAAGGGATTGAATCAAGGGGTTAAAGGTTTGTTGGTGAGCTAAAGGAAAAACCAACGGTGTAAGGTTTGTTGGTGAGCCAAAGGGAAAACCAACGGGATTAAGGTTTGTTGGTGAGCCAAAGGGAAAACCAACGGGGTTTAGGTTTGTTGGTGAGCCGAGGGTAAAACCAACGTGTAAGGGTTTGATTGTGAGCTCGGAAAAACAATCGGGGAGGTTCTAGTCGGTGAGCCTGGAAAAACCGACCGAGTTCGTTGTGTGCTCGTAAAACAACAAGTTGGGTTGTGAGCTTGTAAAACAACCGGCTGTAATCGGTAGGATTATAGTGAAATTCCCAAGAGGTCTTGGGGAGTGGATGTAGGTGCTGGGGTGCACCGAACCACTATATGTCCTTTGTGTTTGTAATGCCTCTAGTTATTGTCTAACTAACACACTTACTTACTTAGATAAATTGCTTGCTTAATTCTTATCCGCACATCCTTTAGTTGCAAGCATATTTAATCAAGTCGAAGTCTATACATCAAACCCTTGCTAAGTTTAACTTTCACTGTGCATCTATACAACTTAGCATAGTTAATCAAAAAGTTTTAGAAGTAGCATAAAAGTTTTAAAAGACCCAATTCACCCCCCTCTTGGGTTGTATCTACTGGGCAACACATAGCTATTAGAAGTGACCATAGAACGGAATTTGAAAATCATCTATTTGATGAATTTTGTAGTAAAAAGGGGATAAACTCATAATTTCTCTGCACCTAGGACACCACAACAAAATGGAGTTGTAGAAAGAAAGAATAGAACCCTAGAGAAAATGGCCAGAACCATGTTATATGAAAGTAACCTCCCTAAGTACTTTTGGGGAGAAGCCATTAATACATCATGTCATATTGTAAATAGAGTTCTATTGAGACCCATTATAAAGAAAACACCTTATGAACTTTGAAAAAATAGAAAGCCCAAAGTAAACTATTTTCATATTTTTGGATGTAGGTGTTTCATTCATAATAATGGCAAGGATAACTTAGGTAAATTTGATTCTAAATCTGATGAAGGTATCTTTTTGGGATATTCCACATCAAGTAAAGCATATAGAGTATTTAACAAAAGAAACCTTGTTATTGAAGAGTCTATACATGTTGTTTTTGATGATACTAATGATATCTCATCTAGCAAGAGAGATGTTCCTGATGATGATGCAGAAATTCTTGAAGAAAAGATTGATGAGATGACATTACAAGAAGATGAACAAAAACTAATTGGAAATGCATCATCAAGCCAAGAGGCAATTGTGGATCATGGGCTGACTAAGGCTTGGAGGTATGCTCATGGGCATCCTAAGGAATTAATTTTAGATGATCCATCTCAACCAGTTAGGACTAGAGCATCTCTTAGGAACTTAAATAATCATCTAGCATTTGTCTCACACTTTGAACCTAAACACATAGAAGAAGCTGAAAAGGATGTAAATTGGATTAATGAAATGCAAGAAGAACTAAACCAATTCACCAGAAACAAGGTATGGAACCTAGTTGAACGACCCTCTGAATATTCAATAATAGGAACCAAATGGATATATAAAAATAAACTTGATGAAAATGGAATCGTGATTAGGAACAAGGCTAGACTAGTAGCAAAGGGGTATAATCAAGAAGAAGGTATAGACTTTGATGAAACCTTTGCTCCTGTAGCTAGACTTGAGGCAATTAGATTGTTACTAGTATTTGCATGCTCTAAAGATTTCAAATTATTTCAAATGGATGTAAAAAGTGCCTTTTTGAATGGGTATATTAATGAGGAGGTGTATGTAGAACAACCTCCTGGTTTTGAAAATCATCAATACCCCAATCATGTGTATAAATTAAACAAAGCACTTTATGGTTTGAAACAAGCACCTAGAGCATGGTATGAAAGACTTAGCAAATTTCTGTTAGATCATGAATTCTCTAGAGGGAACGTTGATACATCATTATTTTTGAAAAGGAAAAATAAAGATATGTTAGTAGTTCAGATTTATGTAGATGATATTATCTTCGGTGCTACTAACAATCGCCTCTGCGAAGAATTTTCTGACCTAATGCAGAGTGAATTTGAAATGAGCATGATGGGAGAGCTGAACTATTTCCTCGGGGTCCAAATCAAACAATCTGAAAAAGGGATCTTCATCAATCAAGCCAAATACATCAAGGAGATGCTTAAGAAGTTTGATATGGAAGGAAACAAGTCAATCAGCACACCCATGAGTTCATCATGCAAACTTGACCAAGATGAATCAGGTAAATCAGTAGATCAAAAGATGTATAGAGGTATGATAAGATCTTATTATATCTCACTGCAAGTAGACCTGATATCATGTTTAGTGTATGCATGTGTGCTAGATATCAATCTAATCCTAAGGAATCACATTTAATTGCAATCAAGAGAATTTTTAAATACCTAATAGGAACGAAAAATATAGGTTTATGGTACTCTAAAGAATCTAGCATAAACTTAATAGGGTATATAGATTCAGATTTTGCTGGTTGTAAACTTGATAGAAAAAGCACCAGCGGGTCATGTCAATTCTTAGGAAAAAATTTAATCTCTTGGTTTAGCAAGAAACAAAACTCGGTTGCATTATCTACGGCGGATGTCGAATATGTTGCTGGCGGGAGTTGTTGTGCTCAAATCTTGTGGATTAAACAACAACTTGAAGATTATGGCATTAAACAAGATAAAATTCCCATTAACTGTGATAATACAAGTGCCATTAATCTAACTAAAAATCCAATTCAGCACTCAAGAACTAAACATATTGAGATAAGACATCACTTCATAAGAGATCATGTACTGAATGATGATGTGACACTTCAATTTGTGTGTACTGATGATCAACTTGCTGATATCTTCACAAAACCCCTGAGTGAGGATCGCTTTTGTATACTTAGAAGAGGGTTAGGAGTGATTGATCCATTCTCGTGATACTCTCCTCTAGTTCATAGATTTTGAGGATTAGTCTATGGTAAACATAGGATTTCTTATCTATGATCATCAATTCAGCTCCTAAATCTTGGATAAGTCTATAACTATCTCTTGTGGCATGAAAATAACATGATTTTTGGGTGCGTGCTAGAGTTCGAGTCGACTCGGATACATTTTAGAGTCGGCTCATGGGGGAGTCGACTCGCGTATATTTCGGAGTCGACTCGAGGTCGATGGCATCATGGGGGAGTTGACTCGCGCATATTTTGGAGTCGACTCAAGGTAGAGTCGACTCGCGACTTACTGGAGTCGACTCGAGGTCGGAAATCCGATGTTTTAACCCTAATCGAAACGTTCAATTGACACTTCTATTCACAGCCGACACTGTTCCAAAACCCTAGAGCCGTCTCTGACCTCGTCTCCGACCCATTTTAGGTCTTCTCCATCGAGTTTTCCTCCATTTCTCCTAGTTCCTCTCCCGTGTCTAGGTCAAAAATGCCTAGGAAAGCAGTTGTACCGAGCCGGAAGAGACCCATCTCTGCGAGTGGGGCCGAGCGACGGTCAAAGGCTCGGAATGAACCCGTGAGGCCACCACCTCCGGTTTCTTCCCCGCCTAGGCCGGTTCCCTCGCGTCCGTGCGCCGGGAAGGCGGTCTCCACCGGGAGGAAAGTCGACTTTGACTTCCTCTCTCGGGAAGGCTTCACCCTAGGGCATCGTCTTAAGGCACAAGGGCTAGAGTTTTTCTGTTCCTTAGACCTTCCAACTTACCCGGGGTTAGTTAGGGAGTTTTATGGGACTGTAGCCCGGGGTAGTGGTGGTATCCAGGAAATCGTAGCAGGTGTCCCTATATTCATCTCGGAGGACTTCATTTCTCAAGTCCTCCATCTTTCCCAAGAAGGGATCTCTCCCACTCACCCTCTAGATAGGACTGAGGCCATTACAGCAGTCTTAGGGAGTCCTCCACAGTCCCCCATAGAGGAGGTGTTCGCAAATCAGCTGACGGCTGAAATGCGTCTTCTCCTTAGTGTCATTTCTAGGACTCTCTTCCCAAAGACTGGGAGGTTTGACTTTATCTCAGAGAGGGACCTAGCCCTGATGTACCATATACTCCAGGACACTCCTATCAACTTCCCCAAACTTATCTACAAGTACCTCTGTGAGTCTCTAGATAAACCTAGGCTCAGTCTTTCCTATGGCATGCTGTTCACCTTGATATTTAGGGAGTTAGAGGTCCCCATTCCTGAGGGGGAACCCTCTCGCTCACTGCGTCACACAGATCGCATGGGTGAGGGGACTCTTCATAGGATGGGATTTCATAGAGTAGAGGGAGTCTGGGTACGGAGACCATCCACTTCTTCTGACCCTACCACTCATCACTCTCCTACCTCTGATCATGACCAGGACCACCATCCTTCTACCTCTGGTCCTGCACATACAGAGCCCTCCACCTCCACTGCCCCATTCACTCAGCAGCAGCCACTAGAGGTCCGCATATCTTCTGAGCAGCTCCGGGAGTTGCGGCAGGAGATCGTGAGGGATCTGCGAGATAATCTGCTGAGGGAGCTCCGAGGTCCTCAGAGTACTCCCTCCACCGAGCTAGTACCCTCCATAGCAGCCGTGACAGAGATGGTTGCAAATCTGAAGGAGGAGATCTTCAACATTCGAAGCCTAGTTCAAGGTCAATACTAGAACATAAGTGACATCAAGGACGACACAAGAGAGATGCGAGATAGCATCAAACATGAACTAGGCAACCAGAGTCAGGTTGCTGAGAGACTAGCCAATGCACTGATCTTCAAACTCGACACCCTCCAAGAAAGTGTGAACAACATATCGAGGATTCAGTCTAGAGCCACCTCGGAGATTCTTGAACAACTGGGAAACATCAATGAGGGGTTAAGCATGGTCATCAAACACACTAGACTGAGCAAGGGCTAGAGTTGTATGTTCTTTTTTACTTTATGTTGTACAGTCCCTTGAGGACTCACTTGATATGTAATCACACTTGTACTCAATTTTGGATAAATACAATGAGTAGAAATACTTTGCAAAAATTGTGCATTCTTGAGTTCTTGTATTTTACTGTGCTTTCTGCCTTTTTGCTATGATGACAAAAAGGGGGAGAAAATATATTGAATTGAAATGTAAAGGGAATCAATAAAAAGAAAACTTTTAAAGCACAAAGTAATTTATTCTAAGTAGATTCGATACCTCGAGGCTCATTATCTCTCTGTTGGGGCTCCTAAAGGAGTAATCTCCAGAATCTATTCAAGGAATATTCGGAGATTAGTTGAATCATACTCAAGAACAAATTGGCAGATTTTTCCTCTAAAACTAAAAATATGAGCTCAAAAGCTTCAACACACTAAAAGAAAATTCAGAGAATCTAAACAAAGTTGAATGCATGTGTTGAGGAGGAGAATCTGAAATCTTAAGAAAGCAAAATCATTAAATATATATAAGCCAAATAATTGATTGCATGACATGAAGGCTTATATAATTCCAAATGAAATGGAGAGCTTTAACTTCAGAATTTACTGTTTCACACCTTTCAATTTTGGATAAATTAAATGACTAGACACTTGAATTCATTTCAAAACTTTATTATAAATTTCCTTTTGGTTGAGCAATTCACTTTACAAATACTCAATGTTTTGTCATCATCAAAAAAGGAAGAGATTGTGGAGTGATTGATTATAACCCTATTTGATTTTGATGAGCTCAAAGCATTTGAGTATATCTTATGTTATACCTATGAATTCAATCTAGTGTTTCAGTCAAATATTTGTGAATTTATGTTTAAGTGTCTCTAGCTTTGGTTCAATACACTTTGGCTAAGTATGAAAATCAATTTAAACCAAAGTCTGAATCTCGGGTCGACTCCGGAATAGTACGAGTCGACTCCAAGCGTATCAGAAGCACTGGCACTAGCTCGAGTCGACTCCGGTACATTACGAGTCGACTCCGACTGAGAACAGACAGCCGGACAGAAAGATACATTTCAGAACTTGTCACCGAGTCGACTCTTGAAGAATTAGAGTCGACTCCGATGCTTGCCGAGTCGACTCCAGCATAGTACGAGTCGACTCCATGGAGTAACAGATAGAAAGACAGAGAAGCCATTTTGGACTCTGAGAGCCGAGTCGACTCCCCGAAGAACTCGAGTCGACTCCGAAGGTTGGCAGGTCGACTCCTAAGGAAGCAAGAGTCGACTCTCAGAGAAATGCAAAGCTAAAAGTCAGAGAGCCAACTTTGGTGTCTGAGAGCTGAGTCGACTCCCGCAAAGTTCGAGTCGACTCCAGGGCAGTTCAACTCCAAAGACAGAAGACCGGTACTTCGGTGTCTGAGAGCCGAGTCGACTCCCGCAAAGTCTGAGTCGACTCCGAGGCAGTTCAACTCCAAAGATAGAATATCGGTATTTCCTGTCTGAGAGCCGAGTCAACTTCCGCAAAGTTCGAGTCGACTCTGAGATAGATCAAGTTCAAAGACAGAAGACCTGTCTTTCAGGGCTCTGAGAGTCGAGTCGACTCCAAGGAAATCCCGGAAATCCGAGTCGACTCGAGGAAGCAAAACCGAGAGGAATGAGTTTTGAAACCCTGAAGATCGAGTCGTCTCCAGAAGGGAAAGTCATCTCCGGACAATTGGCGAGTCGACTCCAGGTTCAGCCGAGTCGACTCCAGGACGGGACAGCAACTTTATTTCAAATTTTGAATAGTGGCCGAGTCGTCTCCAGTAAAGCATGAGTCGACTCCAGCAACACTCGAGTCGACTCCTGATCGAGCGAGTCGACTCCGATCCCAACGGACATTTTGTCAGGAGTTGCAGAATGTACAGAACGGCCCTTCAATCTGTGTCTAACGGCTATTTTTCTTTGAGAATGGCTTAAATAGCCTGAGTGAACAGTAATAGAAAAAAAAAGAGAGACTCCATTCAAAGCTAAAGGAATTTCTACCAACCAAAGGCTCTCTAGAGTGATTACAAGAAAAAGAAGGAAGAAGTGCATTGAAGTCAACTCTCCAACCGTCTTCCTCACATTCAAGCTCACCTCCTGACAGCAATTCAACATCAAATTCAAGAGGAGTTAAAGAGTTTGAAAAGCCCCTTTCTCAACCTCCAAAATCTGTTTGAGGGCTTTCTAACTCTCTTTGCTTATATTGTTTAAATACGCTTTTTGATAAGCTTCCTTTTGTTCTTGTTTCAAACTTATTTGTTTCTTACTTATTCAATTTCAGGGATTGAATCAAAGGGTGTCAAGGTTTGTTGGTGAGCCGAGGTTAAACCCAACGTTGTAAGGGTTTGATTGTGATCCCGGAAAAACAATCGGGTGGTTCTAGTCGGTGAGCCTGTGAAAACCGACCGAGTTCGTTATGATCTCGTAAAACAACAAGTTGGGTTGTGAACTTGTAAAACAACTGGCTGTAATCCGAGGGATTATAGTGAACTCCCGAGTGAGGGCTTGGGGAGTGGACGTAGGAGCAAGGGTTAGCTCCAAACCACTATAAAATCGCTTGTGTTTGTGATTGTGTTTATTGTCTCTTACTTTCCCTTCAATCCACTGCATATAGCAACTAATTAAACCACTTGCCAATAAGTTTTAATTAGTTACTCACAAAGTTTTTAATTGCAATAAATACTTTAAAACCCAATTCACCCCCCCTCTTGGGTTGTCTTTTGGGCAACAGAAATGACCATCTAGCAATGGTACCCGACGTCCGGATAGGGCCGAATGATTGCAAAGCAACATTCAAGAACCCTTGGACTATGGTTACCGTATAATTTATCCTATGACTCCTAAAATGCCAGGATGACTTCAGAGTTCTATCAACTCGTAGTAAGTGCATCCATGATGTGATTCAACTTTAGAAATCCTGTGACTCCTCACACGATTATCCTGCTAAGATTTTGCTAAATTGAACACAAGGCATTATCTTCTATTTCCAAGAGGGGTCAATTCCATCTTGACTCACAACGACTATGCAAGTACTTGGACTGTACCCAGTGACTTCTGTCACTGAATTAGAAATTCAGTAGTCTGGGTACCAAAGTACAGTGAGTTGCTTGCTAGTCTAGATTGCATCTCAGGTCAGAGGGCCAAACTTATATCCTACCCACTCGGAACATCTTTGACAGTAGAGGCATTCCGAAATTGGTCACGTTCAGTGAAATGTACTCCTACACTTCATCTGTGTGACATATCAGTGTCTTCACACTCCTTGGTTAAGAGGACAACCAACGTATATGTCACACAACAACCTAATCTCGATAATGCTATCGTCCTAGTAACAGCATATCATTTGATCGCGAATAGTTTTAAGGACTTGAAGATAAATCCTCCGTTATCATAAACAAGTCCTAAGGACTTCATCATATAAGAGTTCATTTGAAGATGTACAATGAAATGATGAATAATGCCAAATAACACTTTATTAATTTGTCAATTCATTTACAAAATTTAATCATCAATATTGCTGACAATTGACATTTAGGATACAATTTCTGTACTTTGGTACCGGACTACCTGAATTTCTAATTCAGTGACGGAAGATCATTGGGTGCAGTCAAGTACTTGCGTGTCAGTTGTGAGTTGAGATGGAATTGACCCCTTTTGAAAATAGGAGATAATGTCTTGTGATTAATTTAGCAAAACCTTGGCTAGGGTAATCCCAGTGAGGAGTCACGGGATATCTAAAGTTAATCACATAATGGATGTACTATTTATAGGGTTGACAGTAAGCTCTAAGTCATCCTGGCATTTGGAGTCAAGGGATTGAATTATATAGCAACCATAGTCCAAGGTTCCAGAATATTTGCTTCGCATATATTCGGCCTATCCGGATGTCGGATACCATTGCTAGATGGTCACATCGATTAGTATAGGAAGACGTTCCTATACTACTGGCTTAGGTTAGAACCTATGAAGTCACACCATAGAAGTTTCTAGGTTGATCAAATGGCTGATGATGATTAAGAAACATTCAGGGATAATTTGGTCAATTCGATTGACAAATTATCCAAAGCAAAAGTTGCATAAGATAATTATTTAATTATTGGAGGATTAATTAGCAATTAGATTACTAATGAACTCAACTTGATTGAGTAATTGGGCTTAGGTTGAGCCAAATTGAATAGGATTCAATTTGGGCTGCATCAGGGTTTGACCTAATTAGATTGGGTTCAACCCAAGTAGATTGAGCTTGACCTAATTGATGGAACTTGATCCAATTAGATTGGGCTTGATCCAAATCAGTTAGAAGACCTTATTTGATGAGGATTATGAGTCCAAAATAATCAAAATTGGATAAGGAGAAGAATCCCTAAATTTTAGGAATCCATCCTTATCTTCTTGGAGAAGAATGACACCAAAATTTATCCCCAATATTTTCCATGCCTATCCTCTTTATTTTCAGCCAAAAATTGGCTTGAGAAGAGAGGAGGTGTGGGGCTATATTTTTTATAAAAATGGTGCCTCAAATCTTCCTAAAAAGATTTAGATGAATTTCCTAATTTGTAGGGATTGCATGGCGAATGAAAAAAGATGATCTACGGCTAAACTTTGGATCATGAATTCCTATCTTTTAGGGATCCAAAATGCACTAAATTTGGGTATGTTTATCTTCTATTAGCTCCCAAATCACCAGAATTTTTGGGGATTTTATCATCCAAATTAATTGGCTAAATTAGGTGTGAGGCGTCGGGGGATCTTTTGGCTATAAATGACCCCATGCCTAGAGTTCAATATATACAATATTTAGAGGTTTCAAAAATTCTGAAAATTTTTTTGAGGGCCTCCATCCCTTCTTCTCCTTCTCCTCAAGTCCATCCTCCATCTTCTTGAAGAACAATCAAAAGTTGAGTATTTAGAAGGAGAAAGCTTCAGCCATTGCTGTGTTACTGCACGAGCTAGCACTCCCGCGGGAAACGATCTACCTAGGGCTTCGTGTGTACTTCTCATAGAGGCCATTCGTGTCCGTGGCTGCAAAGTCAAGGATTAGATCCACAAGTTCTTTCATCATAAAAGATATTAATTCTATATTAATCTTTTATTTTGGAGTCAGGATCTAGGTCTGATTCTTCGAGCTTTTACCTCCTTTACGGCTCCTCATGAGTTATCTCCCAGAATCTATTCGATGGATATCTCGGAGATTAATCAAATAGAGTGTTTACCTTTCAGATCTGATAGTTAATCATGCATAAA
The DNA here is from genome assembly GCF_009389715.1 of Phoenix dactylifera. Classification (NCBI taxonomy): domain Eukaryota; kingdom Viridiplantae; phylum Streptophyta; class Magnoliopsida; order Arecales; family Arecaceae; genus Phoenix; species Phoenix dactylifera. The sequence continues at coordinate 28,012 of NW_024067849.1, forward strand.
GTTTTAGCATAATTTTTTAAACGATTCCGGCATAATTCTATGTGTTCTTACGATGCTGATTTCTAGATTTGATCTTATAAGCATGCACGAATTAAATTGTTTGATTCGATTTTTTCGCTGCATTTTTGAACTTAAAAAGAACTATGTATGGCTTGATCCTCTTTGTGAACGGGTACGTAGGCAACCCGATCAGATTTAACCATGGTTTTTTTTTTAAAAAAAATTCAGCATGCTTAACACTGAACAACCTAGGATTCACTTTCAGTGGTATCAGAGCCAGGTTCGTATTTAAACTTTTATGTTTTAATTCTTGCAATTAAATTTGAAATTATGAACATGCTTAGATTAGATCTAAATTATTTTTTATGATTGATTTAATTGCTGATTATGCATGATTAACTAGATCTGAAATTTTGAATGCACATGATGCTGTTTGTTTGTTAAGATTTAACATAAACAAATCTGAAATCATAATTGTTACGGGAAAGCCACCATGCCCCACGTGACCGGCACGCGCGCCCAGGAAGACTACGGCTGCCCTTGATCCAGCAATCCGACCTCGGTCGATATCTTCGCTCCGCAGCCCACCCGAGTCGGCTGCCCCTTGGTCCAGCAATCCGACCTCGGGTCAGATATCTTCGGCTCCGCAGTCCGACTCCGAGTCGGCTGCCCCTTGGTCCAGCAATCCGACCTCGGGTCGGATATCTTCGGCTCCGCAGCCTGACCCCGAGTCGGGTGCCTTGATCCAGCAATCCGACCCCAAGTCGGCATCTCTGACAACAACAGACTGTCCCCTGAGGCACGCCCGCCCCCTGCTCCACTACTCCCTGCACGGCCATATCCGCGCTGCCCCACGATCCCCTGTAACAGCCGTTACAAAGCGGAGCTCCACTACCCCTGCCATGGCCGTACCCAGCGCTGCCCCACGACGCCCTTGTAACGACCATGTCAGTGGCAACCCCATCGTGCACACGATGACCAATCCCCAGAAAAACCCCCCAGCCTGATATATCGGCTGGGGGGAAGGGGAGGGTAAGCAAATTTCCAGAGTATTATCTTACCTGCTACCTCTTCTTCTCCTTCGATCCCCCTAACTTGATCGTCGAGGGCCCCCACCACCCCGGTGTGGTCGAGGCTTGCTTGCAGGTTTCCCGGCGGAAGGTGGAGCGCAACCGAAGTAATTCCAAGGGAACCCCGTTCACACCGCTTGCCAATCGTTCTCGGTTTGGACCCCCAGCAACAGTTGGCGCTAGAGAAGGCCGGATCTCAGAGCATCATAATGCACAGGTGGTCGTGGAGCTTCCAATGCTTCCGGTCGCGGGGCCCTCGCGCCTCTGCCGGAGGGCCGCTGCATCTCCAACACACTCTCAGCAACCTCCACCTCCCCACGCCCGCTCAGACGGTCGAAGCCGCCCAGTCGACCAGCTAACCCAGCAGGTTCGCACCCTCGCGGACGGTGTAGAATCTGCAGGTTCGATGTCCCGAGCCCGCAGCGGTTCAGGAGCCGCCGCTGCCTGAGCGTTCGCTGTCCTCCTCAAACCCGCGCTCCTTCCTCTCCCATGGGAGGAGCGCCGGCGCTAGGAGGATTCTCGAGCATGCTCATTCTGCCGGACCTTCCCACCGGAGCTGCGCGGTCCGAGAGCGGGCCCGGGCGTTCCCAGACCCCCCAGTCCTCGAGAACCCGCGCTCCAGTCGGTCCCCTCTCGCCGCCCTTGTCTCCCACCACCGGTCGCTCCTGGACCGCGGGTCGATCTCACCGACAACTCCAGGTCCTGAAGGGCCATTCCAAAGATCCCTTCGCCGACTTAGAGATCTCCTCCAGCCGCGCTCCCTCGAGATCCTCGGACCCCGAATCCGCCAGGTTCCAAAATCGGCGATCGAGCCCTATGACGGGGCGGCGGACCCGCGGATCACGTCGAGAGTTTCAGGACCCTTATGCTCCTCCACGGAGCATCAATCCCCTTCTCTGCAGGCTTTCCTGGCACCTCTGTGGCCCTGACGGGCTGGTTCGCCGGGCTGGGGCTGACTCAATCCGGTCCTTCGACCATTCACTCGCCTCTTCGTCACTCATTCGCCGTCAGTGCCCGGCGACTGGTCTCCGACTCCCTCTTCGATGTCCGGCAAAACGAGGAGAAAGCCTGCGATTATCTTACCCACTTCAAACAGGCTACCTGGAGGTCCGGAACCTGAGTCAGGAAGTACTCTTTCAGCCCTGAAGCGTGGCTTCCGGAAGGGCAGACTCACCTTCTCCTGGACAAATGCCTGCCGGAGCTTCCCAGAGCTTTGTCCCGAAGCCAGTACGGACGCCGAGAGCGGGCCGCCCCCGGAGCAAGAGCCGAGATCCCTCCAAAGCTGGGAAAAAGGCGAAAGAGGCACGCTAGAGGAGAAGCCCACGCCCCAGCGTCGGTGCAGAAGCCCGTCGCCGGCGAAGAACCACGGCGCCCCACCCCTCGTTTCTCGCCCCGACGTTTCAACCGTACACCCCTCTCCTGACTCCCCGCCCAGATCCTTATGAAGATCAAGGGGCGGGGGACCTCCCGCGCAGACAGTGCGGAAATCCCTGGGAAAGCCCTCCCGGGCTACTGTGAGTACCACCGAGACCGGCCACGACACAGAAGACTGCTTCCAGCTTCGGGACGAGATCGAGCTCTCACCCGCGGGGGCGTCTCGGTCATATGTGAGCGACCGACGTCCCCCCGCAGACCCCGTCAGCCCCGCTCCTCCGGAGCCCGAGAGCAGAATCGACCCGTTGGGGCGTGATCCACACGTATCACTGGGGCTGCCCCCGGTCGTGAGGAACAGGGCTCGACGGAGGCGTCAGTAGCGGCCGTCGCAAAGAGCAGAGGCGGCAATTAATCACCTTTTGTGATGAGATGTAAAGGGGTCAGACCCCCCAGATGACGCCATGTAATCTCCCTCACTATGCAAAACTATGTTAAGGCGTGTTCTTGGATAGTGAAGCTCAGCTATGCCTTCAAAGATGGGCTTGTCCGACAATTGTTGCACAAATATCCACCCCCCTCATAGATTCACTGGTGACGCTTGTCCCCGGCAAGTGTCGTTGAGCTGCCTGTGACTGCGGCGTCGCACCCGCAGAAAGCCACGATGCGACTCGGGTTCTGGCGTCCATGTCCCCCGGCTACAACGCTATCTCGACGACCCGACTGAAGCCCCTTCGCGCGTGGTCTCTACGTACCACTTGCTCATGCGTTCCCCACGCGGTCGGGATCAGGAGGTCCAGGCGACCAACGACCGCACGCAATGTTTCCTAGGACCTCAAAGGAAGAAGCCCGCCAGAAGCCCTAGCGTCGAGTCCCTTGATCCAGAGACGAGTGCCTTGCGGCAGGGGAGCCGGCCGAGGGTGGTCGAAGTTCCCCTCGAGGAAGCCGCCGGGACCGGGTGTCCGGGTCGGTCCGCCAATCTCGACCCGGGAGCTCGGGCCCGGTTGGTGGAATTCCTCCACGCCAATGCCGATGTATTGCTGTCGCGGCCGATGTACCTGGATCGACCCGAGTCATTTCTCACGCCTCAACGTCGACCCGACCCACCGGCCAGTAGCAGAAGAAAGACACTGTGCCCCGATCGGATCCGGTTGGTCGACCAGAGGTAGACAAACTCTTGGAGCAGGATCATAAGGAGGTGAGTTACCCGAGTGCTGGCAAATGTTTACTGTCCAAGCGAGCGGGAAGTGAGATGTGCGTCGACCTTACCGACCTGAACAAGGCGTGCCCTAAGGATAGCTTTCCGCTTCCGCGATAGACCAACTGGTCGACGCGACTTCCGGATATCAGCTGCTGTCTTTCATGGACGCCTTCTCCGGTTAACAACCAATAATATGGCCCCACAGGACGAGGAGAAACTGCCTTTAAACAGAGGCTGTACTGTACAAGGTAATGCCCTTCGTCTGAAAACGCTGGCGCCACTTACCAGCGCCTTGTCAACAAAATCTTCAAAGAGCAAATCGGCCGGAACATGGAGGTGTACGTGACGATATGCTGGTGAAGAGCCGCCAGCAGACCAGCCACATCGTGGATCTGGAGAGACTTTCACACCTTGCGGAAGTTTCGCATGAAGCTGAACCAGCGAAGTGCGCCTTCGCGCTTCGGCCGGAGGTTCCTCAGTTTCATTTCAACCAGCGGGGTATCGAAGCCAACCCGGACAAAATCAAGGCTATCCAAGTATGTCCCCCCGACCAAAGTGAAGAGTTCAGGACTCGCTGGAAGGGTCGCCGCGCTCGGACGATTTGTGGCAAAATCGCCGAACCTGCCAACCATCTCAGGTGTTAAAACGCCCGAAAGACTTCCTCTGACGGCCGAATGTCAAGCAGCGTTCGACCACTCAAGAAAATACCTGGTCTCCTCCCCTGCTATCCAAGCCGCAGGAAGGGAGATGCTCTACCTCTATCTGGCGCTCCCCAACCGCGGTCAGTGCGGTGCTGGTTCGGAGAGCAAAGCTCCAGAACCTGTTTTACTACATCAGCCGGTCCTACGGACGCCGAGACGCGGTATACGAAGGCTGAAAGATCGCCTTCGCGCTGTGACCGCACCAGGAGGCTCCACCCCTATTCCAGCCCATTCTGTCACCTCTTAACTGATCAACGTTACGACAGATCCTCAGCAACCCCGAAATGCGGGACGGCTGTGAATGCGGCAAGTTAGAACTCGTGAGTTCGACATCCGCTACCAGCCTCGACCGCCATCAAGGCCCAGGTGCTCGCGGACTTCCTCGCTGAGTGCACGGCCAGGAGGCGAGCCTGACCGTCGGAAACCCAGCCTCGACCTCCCGACCTGGACGCTTCACATCGATGGGTCGTCGAACCCCGAGGGTGAGAGCCGGGCTGTCCTTACCAGTCCTGATGGAGTGATAGCCGAGTATGCCTTGAGTTGAATTTTCAGTGGACCAACAACGAGCGAGTACGAGCCCTAGTCGGGACTTCAAACTCACCGGGAGCTCGGCATCGGCGATTGAAGGTTTTCCCGACTCCCAGCTGGTGTCGGCAGGTCCGTGGGAGTTCGAGCCCGATCCCGACCATGCAGAACTACGTCCGGAAGTGCACACTCAGTCCCAACCTCGCAGCATCGACCTCCAGCAGTCTCCAGAAGCGAAAATGCGGCCGACAGGTTGTCCCGCTTGGTGGGCCAGAGGCGCACAACTTTCGGGGCAATCTACCTGGAGACCCTGGATGCCCGAGCATCGGCGAGGCTGAGAGCAGTGATGCGATTGACCGAGCCATCTTGATGACCCGCTCGTCGCCTACCTCGCCAAGGATCCTCCCTGAAGACGAAGATCAAGCTCGGCGACTTGGCAGGCTCCACCGCACCTACGCTTATATTTATAGCCAAACTGTGGCCCCCCGGTCGTTCGATGCGGGTGGCTCCAATAAATCGGGCACATCGAATCGAGCCATTCCGGCTCTCGAGGCTTATCCCCCACGATTCTCCTAAGCGTCGTTCTCCTTAATTGTATTCTTCGTGCAGGACACTCCGGGCGGCGTGTATCCCGCGCCCCCGTATCTCCGCATGCCCAGGCCGCATCCGCCTCGAAGAACCGCGTATCGTGGCCGCTTAACTGGCACTCCTCGCAAGCAGCAACTGGCCGGTCCGATTTCCCAGTAACGCCTCAATTAGCATTTAATGGCCTTCTGTGTTCCCCAGTGACACTTCAGAGGAGGAGAAACACGATCGCAGCTGGCCACGGAGAACCCCGTCGAGCGGCAAGTGATAGGCGCGACCAACGAGCGGAATTCTCCGAGGCTCGGCCCTCGGATGCCAGGCTAACCCGATATCATCCCGGGAGCAGACTAGCCTGAAGCCCCGACGTCGCCTCGGCTTGCGCTAGCCTTGGCCGACCAATGAGCAAATTCCCGAGGCTCGGCCCTCGGATGCCAGGCTAACCCGATGATCATCCCGGGAGCAGACTAGCTAAGCCCCGACCGGTCGCCTCGCTTGCCCAGCCTTGGCCGACCAATGAGCGGAATTTCCCGAGGCACGACCCTTGGATGCCAGGCTAACCCGATGATCATCCCGGGAGCAGACTAGCCTGAAGCCCCGATCGGTCGCCTCGGCTTGCGCCAGCCTTGGCCGACCAACGAGCGGAATTCCCCGAGGCTCGGCCCTCGGATGCCAGGCTAACCCGATGATCATCCCGGAAGCAGACTAGCCTGAAGCCCCGACCGGTCGCCCTGGCTTGCGCCAGCCTTGGCCGACCAACGAGCGGAATTCCCCGAGGCTCGGCCCTCGGATGCCAGGCTAACCCGATGATCATCCCAGGAGCAGACTAGCCTGAAGCCCCGACCGGTCGCCTCGGCTTGCGCCAGCCTTGGCCGACCAACGAGCGGAATTCTCCGAGGCTCGGCCCTCGGATGCCAGGCTAACCCGATGATCATCCCGGGAGCAGACTAGCCTGAAGCCCGACGGTCGCCTCGGCTTGCGCAAGCCTTGGCCGACCAACGAGCGGAATTCCCCGAGGCTCGCCTCGGATGCTAGGCTAACCGATGATCATCCCGGGAGCAGACTAGCCTGAAGCCCCGACCGGTCGCCTCGGCTTGCGCCAGCCTTGGCCGACCAACGAGCGGAATTCTCCGAGGCTCGGCCCTCGGATGCCAGGCTAACCCGATGATCATCCCGGGAGCAGACTAGCCTGAAGCCCCCGACCGGTCGCCTCGGCTTGCGCCAGCCTTGGCCGACCAACGAGCGGAATTCCCCGAGGCTCGGCCCTCGGATGCCAGGCTAACCCGATGATCATCCGGAGCAGACTAGCCTGAAGCCCCGACGTCGCCTCGGCTTGCGCCAGCCTTGGCCGACCAACGAGCGAATTCCCCGAGGCTCGGCCCTCGGATTCCAGGCTAACCCGATGATCATCCGGGAGCAGACTAGCCTGAAGCCCCGACCGGTCGCCTCGGCTTGCGCCAGCCTTGGCCGACCAACGAGCGGAATTTCCCGAGGCACGGCCCTCGGATGCCAGGCTTGAAAGAGTAGATGCCCTACAAGCCAATTGCAATATGTATTGCGAAAGATTTTTTCTTTTGATTTGTCCAAATCATGTACATGAAATATGAATAAAGGCGTTATGTTTTATCATATCTGTTGATTATATTTATGATAAACTCCTTAGATTAGGGCAATGGTTTTAAGACTATGATGAGATCATACTAGTGAGACTTAAAATCCTAAAATTCTAATCTTAATATTCCCAGTCATTGTACATTGAGTCGGGGATCAATGATTACCGGAAAGACTGGCATGTCTTATGTATGCTCGATGCAGAGGATGATTGATCTCACAATCATTTGTGTGGAGACACTAATACAAAGATGTGGGTGCTCATTAGAGGAATGAGTTCACTGAATTGACCTACAAAGAGAAATCTTATGAAGTCTTACTTACATGTCAAAAGATAATTCTCTTAGTGGGATTGTGCAACTGATCCTATGACCTGAGATCACCATGGTATCTTGTGCACATGAACCCATATTTTGGTTTACACTCATTCATGACAATAAGTTATGTACGAGGTCTTCTGGATATGGTGAATGTGTACGAAGATTATGAGTAGGTCAACAAGGAATTAATCACTTCTAGTAAGAGAAGAAGCATCCTATTTATTCTAATCATATGATAATTCAGGAAGCCTTTGATCAAAGCAGAATGAAATTAGAAAGAGTTTCTAATGTTCATTATTTGAATTATCATAAAAGATTGAAAAAATAGAATATGAAATTGAGTTTGACATATATTCATACTCATATACATATTGGGATGCAGTTGATTAAAGGATGAATTGCATGTAACTTGCCACTGAAGGTATTTTTGGTATTTCCACCAAATTCCATATTTTCCGGGTAGACATGACACTGCTAGACGTCAATCTTTTTATAGGTTGATCAAATAAAGAGTTTAATTCGATCACCAATTAGAAAGGATTCTAATGTTAAGTTCGGGTTCGCGCAGTTTGGACTTAAATCGATTAGAAGATTCTAATCAAGTTGGGTCAACTCGCACTCACACCTATTGCTGGCTAAGTATGGAACCCAATGGTCACACACAAGAAAACTTATCAAGGGTCTAATTGGATTAGTCATGTTTGCAAGATAAACATCCTAGCAGGTGTTGCAAACCTTAGCTCCTGATTCGAATTGGATTCGAATCTGATTCGAATTGGATTCGAATCTGATTCTTAATGATCTAATTGATTAATCATATTCTAATATGGTTAGCCAAGAGTTGGCACCTAATTGGCTTGGTTGAGTCTAATTGGATTAGATTTAATAAATCATTCAATCTAACCGTTAGATCTTGATCTACCGTGGATGAAACATAATGAGAGTTGGTTTAACCCAATTGGATGGTTAGAGGATGGCTACCATAATTGACCATTGGATCTTAATCCCACCATTGGATGAAGACATAATGGGTCAAGGAATGGCGCCTTGCATTGGAGCCCTTGGATCATCATCATGAAAGATCAAGAGGTGAGGCGTGATGGACATGTGATTAGCATGTGATGTTGACTTGGTCAAAATATGGCACCACATGAAAGGACATATCATTTGATACACCTCCTCACTTGATCTGCACCTCCTCTTATTTGATATGGCCCTTTAGATGATGCCCTTTCATGAGAGGATGTGTGGATGGGATGCATCCCTTGGAGATGCATCCCTACACCTATTATAAATAGGTTACACTCCATGGGTTTCATCATTCCAATTCCACCCCACTCCTCTCTTCTTTCTTTCTTACATTAGTTTCTTTCTTTCTAGCATTGCTTCTAGTGTGTCCTAAGCCAAGACAAGGTGGTCTTCTTTAGGACAAAAGGATTAGAAGTATTTTAGAAGGCTAAAGAAAAATAGAAAGGAAGGAAAGCAAGCCATTAGAGTTCTTTAGAAGAATTCTGCATTAAGGATCAAAAGTCTTTGGAGCTAAAGTCTTGATCAAGTTTTCGTGTGGATCACCATTGGAGGCGGACACTTGGACGCCTCGTGGAGATTGTACACTTTGGATTAGCGTTTGAGGTATTCTACTAATTCTGCATTTATTTATATCATTTGATTGTAATCATTAAGGTGATCTAGGCTTAAAAGGGTTTCATGCATAGGGACTTTATTAAGAAATTTTTAAAATCCCTAGCTTCCGCTCGCATTATAACATGCTAAAACCCTTCAGTGGTATCAGAGCCATCCTTAATTGGTTCAATCAAATAATATGATGATGTATGATTATTAATTTACTATGAGATAGTAATGTCATATGCTTAATGAAATGCTGAAATATATGATTCATATATGATATGTTATGTAATAAAATATCATGATATGAAATTTTCCATATGAAAATATGTTGAAGCATGTTAATTAATTGCTTATGATTTATACATGCTATGAGATAGCCATGATGCATAATAGTTATTTTAGACATGTTAAATATATGTTACAATTAAAGAATGTGCTAGAGACTAGTAAGCCCTCAATAAAAATTATATTAAGTCATAGTGTTGAAAAACTTTGAGCTAACCCATTCTAGAACAATTAATCTAATTGGTGTCTAAGGAAAGCACTAAAGGTGGTTACTTAATTAGACCTTACTCTCTGAGTAAGGGGAGCCTCCCACCTGCTTACCTGGCCAATTGTTTGATTGCCTATTATGGATAAGCTTAATATTGATATAACACTATTGATAGCCTTCCTTCATGCCTCGATATTATTATGTCAAGATCCATGCTAGTTGTTGTGCTAACACAAGACTTGCAATGGGGACTGATGTTATACTGTCTTGGTGCATTAAGATGCTTATGGCATATTTTAATATATTGCCTTGTTGTGCAACCACAAGGGCAATATTATTCGAATATGACTATATGGAAATGAAGGGTTTGACTTAACTAAAATATTATTGTTTGTTGTGCTAACACAAGGCAATAAGTATTTTAAGAGGACAAGATAAAGTTGAGAATTGCATGAGATGCAATTGGAAAGAGTTTCCTACCTTTGAACTCATAAGAGTTGTTGTGTAAACACAAGGCTTTTTATGATGAATTAGGATCTCAACCCTACTAAGAAAAATTATATTTCACGTTTATCATAGGAGAGGGCTATGATATTCGATAAAAATAGTAGGAGACAAATTAGATTAAAGTCCTTATCTAGTTGCAAACATGTCATCATGATTGGTCTGCTTATATTAGTTTTGTTCTTGCATATGTAGAATTATTAAATGGCTTCTTCACTTTCACTAAGAGGCATCTTAGATGCCAACAAGTTGACCGGACCAAACTATGTGGACTGGTTGAGGAATTAAAGATAGTACTCACTCAGGAGAAAATTTTCTATATACTTGAAACCCCTGATCTTGGAGATCTAGGGGATGATGCTACAGAAGAGGAGGTTGCCACACATAAGATGTGGAAAAATGACAGTGTGACTGTCAAATGTATCATACTTGCCTCTATGAAGCAATGAATTACAGAGGCAACATGAAGCATGGACACTCAATCCATACTTCTCAATTTAAAAGAGTTGTATGGAGAACAAAGCAGGACTGCTAGGTATGAGATATCTAAGCAGTTGTTCCGTGCTAGAATGAATGAAGGAACTCCAGTGCAAAACCATGTTCTTATGGTTATAACTTGATCACCAGATTAAGTCAATTAGGTTTTGCTATGGATAGTGAGCTCAGTCAGGATTTGATCCTGCAATCACTGCCTGATTCATTCTCTCAGTTTGTTGTGAACTTCACATGAACAAGCTGAACACCTCCCTGCCCGAGCTGTTAAATATGCTCAAAACAGCTGAAGGCATATTAAGAAGGATAAAGGTCCACTCCTTCTTATAAATAGCACCTCTATGAGGAAATCGGAAAATAAGGGTTCTAAGAAACGATTGAACCCCAAGAGTAGCATCAAAAAGAAAAAAGGAAAGAAAACTCCGGATCAAGTACCTGTTTCATTGCGCAAAGCTGGCCACTGGAAAAGGAATTGCAAGAGTTTTCTTGCAAGTATGAAGACCGATGCAAGAGTTGCATCAAAAGTATGTTTATGTTACATGCCAACTTGTCATTAAGTTCTTCAAATTCAAATTCATGGGTATTGGATACCGGCTGTGGTTTTTCACATTTGCAAATCTTTGCATGGACTACAGAAAAATTAAAATTTTGAAGAAAGGTGACTTCGAGCTGTATGGCGCTGGAGGAGAGTCCATCCAGCTGAAGCTGTTGGAACCTACAACTTGGAATTGCCTTCGGGAAAGCTCCTACAATTAGAAGATTTTATTATATGCCCAAATTATTAGAAATGTAATTCCATTCCTTTGTGTTAAAGAAAGGTTTTGAAATTAATGGAAAGGGCAATGGTTGCTCTATTTTATTTTTCTAATAAGCATCTTTGCAATGGCCATTATGGAAAATGGTCTTCTAGTTTTATTACTTAATACAATGTCTTTCATATTAATAAAAGCAATAAAAGAAAGAGAGAGGAAATGTGAATAAACCCCTCCTTTGGCATTGCCGACTTGGTCACATAAGTGAATCAAAGGAATCAACAAGTTATACAAAGAAGATTCTTTGATCCTTATGATTATGAATCATTAGGAACTTGTGAATCTTGTCTTATGGGAAAAAATGACCAAGCTCCATTCACTGGACATGGAGAAAGGGCAAGTGAGTTATTAGGACTTATACATACAGATGTATTGTGTCCTATGACAACCCAGCTAGAGTGGATACTCTTACTTCATCACATTCACTGATGATTTATCAAGGTTCGATTTGTGTATCTTATGAAACATAAATCCGAAGCCTTTGATAAGTTTAAAGAGTATCAAAGTATGGTTGGAAAAACAAAACCGGAAAGTGTATTAAAATCCTTCGATCTGATCGAGGAGGTGAATACCTTTCTAGTGAATTTTTAAATCATCTTAAAGAAAAGGGCATTCTCTCTGAATGGACACCTCCGTATACGCCACAACTAAATGGTGTAGCTGAACGGAGGAATCGTACTCTATTAGATATGGTAAGTCCATGATGTGCTTTACAGATCTTCCTATTTCTTCTGGGTTATGCCTTAGAAACTGCTACATATGTGCTAAACAGCGATACCTTCAAATCTGTATCTAGTACTCCATATGAGATATGGAGAGTAGAAAGCCCAATCTTAAATATTTTAAAATATGGGCTGCCAAGCATATGTCAAAAGAAATTTTGGACATAAGCTAAGTGCTAGATCAGATAAATGTACATTTATAGTTATTCCCAAAGAAAGTATGGATATCTCTTCTATCACCCTACTGAACAAAATATTTGTTAGTAGGCATGCCACTTTCTTAGAAAAAGAGTTTATCTTAGAAAAGGGCAGTGAAAGAAGAATGAACTTAATGAAGTTCAAGACCTACAAATAGAAACACAAGAAATTCTTCAACCAGATGTACCCATTGATGAAGTACAACCACAACACACATCTCCTCTCCAAAGGTCAGATAGATGCGAAATGCACCTAAGAGTATGGGTTTATCATTGAGAATGATGAAGCCCCACATCATCGAAAATGATGATCCTCTGACCTATTCGGAAGCTATCATGAGTAATAACTCCTAACAATGGTTAGAAGCTATGAAATCCGAAATAGACTCTATGTATATACCTAACCAAGTATGAACTTTGGTTGATTGCACCAGAAGGTGTTAACCCTATACGGTTGCAAATGGGTCTATAAGAAGAAGATTGGAGCAGATGGCCAAGTAAGAAAACCTACAAGGGCTAGATTGGTGGGCAAAAGGTTTTCAGGCAAAAGCAAGGAATTGACTATGAATGAAACTTTTTCACCAGTTGCCATGCTTAAATCTATTCGGATTTTTGCTTGCAATAGCTGCATACTATGATTAATGAAATTTGGCAGATGGATGTCAAAACCGCCTTCCTTAATGGTTATCTTGAGGAGAAGGTTTACATGACACAGCCAGAAGGATTTGTCTCAAGTGGGAGAGCAAATCAAGTATGCAAGCTTAAGAGATCCATTATGGATTAAAGCAAGCATCGAGGAGTTGGAACATCCGTTTTGATACAACAGTCAAAGAGTTGGTTTTATCAAAAATGTGGATGAACCATGTGTGTACAAGAAGACTAGTGGGAGTGCCGTTGTCTTCTTAATATTGTATGTAGATGACATACTAATCATTGGAAATGATATTCCAATGTTACAATCGGTCAAGACTTGGCTATCAAAAAGCTTTTCCATGAAAGACTTGGGAGAAGCATCCTATATACTTGGTATAAAGATCTATAGGGATAGATCTAAAAGGATGCTAGGCTTGTCCCAGTCTAAGTACATAGATCGTGTGCTAAAAAGATTCAGCATGGAAGGAAGTAAAAGAGGTTACTTACCTATGAGTCATGGCATACGTCTCTCTAAGAAGATGTCTCCTAAGACATCTGAAGAGAGGAATAGAATGAATTCTATTCCCTATGCTTCGGCAGTAGGATCAATTATGTATGCTATGCTATGTACTAGGCCTGATGTTGCTTATGCCTTAGGCATAACAAGCAGATTCCAGGCTGATCCAGGAGAAAATCATTGGATAGCTGTGAAAAATATTCTTAAGTACTTAAGAAGGACTAAAGATATTTTTCTAGTTTATGGAGGATCTGAGTTGAAACTAGAAGGATTTTCTGATTCTAGTTTTCAATCAGATCCAGATGATAGCAAGTCCACTTCAGGGTATGTCTTTACCCTAAATGGTGGTGCAGTGAGCTGGAAGAGTTCCAAGCAGCAAACTGTAGCTGACTCAACTACTGAGGCAGAATACATCGCTGTAAGTGAAGCCGCTAAGGAAGCTGTCTGGATGAAGAAGTTCATCGCTGAGTTGGGAGTAGTTCCTGAGATTGCTGGACCAGTTTCAGTTTATTGTGACAACACTGGAGCTGTTGCTCAAGCAAAGGAACCAAGATCTCATCACAAATCCAAGCACATTCTAAGACGCTTCCACCTCGTTCGAGAGATCGTCGAGAGACAAGACATAGTCATTGAACGAGTAGACACAAGAACAACTTAGGCAAGACCCCGTTCACTAAAAGCTCTACCACAACAGCAGTTCGATCGCCACCCCGGACTCGATTGTATGGGGATAAATATAAGAGCGATTGGCTTTAGTGCAAGTGGGAGATTGAAGAGGTAGATGCCCTACAAGCCAATCGCAATATGTATTGCGAAAGGTTTTTCTTTTGATTTGTCCCAAATCCATGTACATGACATCTTAAATATGAATAAAGGCGTTATGTTTTATGCATAATGCTGTTGATTATATTTATGATAAACTCCATTACGTTTAGGGCAAATGGTTTTAAGACCTACTGATGAGATCATACTAGTGAGACCTTAAAATTCCTAAAATCCTAATCTTAAATATTCCCAGTCATTGGTACACTTGAGTCGGGGATCATGATTACCGGGAAAGACTGGAATGTCTTATGTATGCTCGATGCAGAGGATGATTGATCTCACAATCATTTGTGTGGAGACACTAATACAAGATGTGGGTGCTCATTAGAGGAATGAGTTCACTGAATTGACCTACAAAGAGAAATCTTATGAAGTCTTACTTACATGTCAAAAGATGATTCTCTTAGTGGGAGTTGTGCAACTGATCCTATGACCTGAGATCACCATGGTATCTTGTGCACATGAACCCATATTTTGGTTTACAACTCATTCATGACAATAAGTTATGTACGAGGTCTTCTGGATATGGTGAATTGTGTTACGAAGATTATGAGTAGGTCAACAAGGAATTAATCACTTCTAGTAAGAGAAGATAGCATCCTATTTATTCTAATCATATGATAATTCAGGAAGCCTTTGATCAAAGCAGAATGAAAATTAGAAAGAGTTTCTAATATTTCATTATTTGAATTATCATTAAAAGATTGAGAAAAATATGAATATGAAATTGAGTTTGACATATATTCATACTCATATACATATTTGGGATGCAGTTTGATTAAAGGATTGAATTGCATGGTAACTTGCCACTGAAGGGTATTTTTGGTATTTCCACCAAATTCCATATTTTTCCGGGTAGACATGACACGTTGCTAGACGTCAATCTTGTTTTATAGGTTTGATCAAATTAAAGAGTTTAATTCGATCACCAATTAGAAAGGATTCTAATTGTTAAGTTCGGGTTCGCGCAGTTTGGACTTAATCGATTAGAAGAGTTCTAATCAGTTGGGTCAACTCGCACTCACACCTATTGCTGGCTAAGTAATGGAACCCAATGGGTCACACACAAGAAAACTTATCAAGGGTCTAATTGGATTAGATCATGTTTGCAAGATAAACATCCTAGCAGGTGTTGCAAACCTTAGCTCCTAATTCGAATTGGATTCGAATCTGATTCGAATTGGATTCGAATCTGATTCTTAATTGATCTAATTTGATTAGATCATATTCTAATATGGGTTAGCCAAGAGTTGGCACCTAATTGGCTTGGTTTGAGTCTAATTGGATTACGATTTAATAAATCATTCAATCTAGACCGTTAGATCTTGATCTACCGTTGGATGAAGACATAATGGAGAGTTGGTTTAACCCAATTGGATTGGGTTAGAGGATGGCTACCATAATTGACCATTGGGATCTTAATCCCACCATTGGATGAAGACATAATGGGTCAAGTGAATGGCGCCTTGCATTGGAGCCCTTGGATCATCATCATGAAAGATCAAGAGGTGAGGCGTGATGGGACATGTGATTAGCCATGTGATGTTGACTTGGTCAAAATATGGCACCACATGAAAGGACCATATCATTTGATACACCTCCTCACTTGATCTGCACCTCCTCTTATTTGATATGGCCCTTTAGATGATGCCCTTTCATGAAGAGGATGTGTGGATGGGATGCATCCCTTGGAGATGCATCCCTACACCTATTATAATAGGTTAGCACTCCATGGGTTTCATCATTCCAATTCCACCCCACTCCTCTCTTCTTTCTTTCTTACATTAGTTTCTTTCTTTCTAGCATTGCTTCTAGTGTGTCCTAAGCCAAGACAAGGTGGTCTTCTTTAGGACAAAAGGATTAGAAGTGATTTTAGAAGGCTAAAGAAAATAGAAAAGGAAGGAAAGCAAGCCATTAGAGTTCTTTAGAAGAATTCTGCATTAAGGATCAAAAGTCTTTGGAGCTAAAGTCTTGATCAAGTTTTCGTGTGGATCACCATTGGAGGGCGGACACTTGGACGCCTCGTGGAGATTGTACACTTTGGATTAGCGTTTGAGGTATTCTACTAATTCTGCATTTATTTTATATCATTTGATTGTAATCATTAAGGTGATCTAGGCTTAAAAGGGTTCATGCATAGGGACTTATTAAGAAATTTTTAAAAATCCCTAGCTTCCGCTGCGCATTATAACATGCTAAAACCCTTCAAGGCTACCCGATATCATCCCCGGCGAGCAAAGACTAGCCTGAAGCCCCGACCGGTCGCCTCGGCTTGCGCCAGCCCTTGGGCCGACCAACGAGCGAATTCTCCGAGGCTCGGCCCCTCGGATACCAGGCTAACCCGATGATCATCCCGGGAGCAGACTAGCCTGAAGCCCCGACCGGTCGCCTCGGCTTGCGCCAGCCTTGGCCGACCAATCGAGCGGAATTCTCCGAGGCTCGGCCCTCGGATGCCAGGCTAACCGATGATCATCCCGGGAGCAGACTCGCCTGAAGCCCCGACCGGTCGCCTCGGCTTGCGCCAGCCTTGGCCGACCAGCGGAAGAATTTCCTGAGGCCTAACCCTCGATGCCTGGCCTAGCGCCGGAAGAATTTCCTGAGGCCTAACCCTCGGATGCCTAGCCTAGCGCCGGAAGAATTTCCTGAGGCCAACCCTCGGATGCCTGGCCAGCGCCGGAAGAATTTCCTGAGGCCTAACCCTCGGATGCCTGGCCTAGCGCCGGAAGAATTTCCTGAGGCCTAACCCTCGGATGCCTGGCCTGCGCCGGAAAGAATTTCCTGAGGCCTAACCCTCGGATGCCTGGCCTGGCGCCGGAAGAATTTCCTGAGCCTAACCCTCGGATGCCTGGCCTGGCGCCGGAAGAATTTCCTGAGGCCTAACCCCTCGGATGCCTGGCCTGGCGCCGGAAGAATTTCCTGAGGCCTAACCCTCGGATGCCTGGCCTAGCGCCGGAAGAATTCCTGAGGCCTAACCCTCGGATGCCTGGCCTAGCGCCGGAGGAACTTCAAGAGTCAGGAGTCGGCGAGACGCTACTAAGAGTTAAAAAGAGGAAGGACGAAAGTGAAATGAAGAAACACTTTGTTTGCATTAACTTTTGTTGCATCAGGGCCGGAGACCCATACAACATGGCAAAAACGCCAACATACAAAGAAAAGAACAAAGAAAAGTACAAGAGTCAGCTTGGAGGAACCCCTGGGTCTGGAACGGCGAGTCACGTCCGCGAAGGGAAGGGAGAACGGCTCCGAAGCGTCAAAGTAGGGAGCGACACGAACAGTCCGACGGCAACGACAGCAGCACGAGGGAGGAAACTCGAGGATGCCTGTGAAAAGAAAGGCGGACGGGGGAGGGCCCCCGGTTAAAATAGGCGGAAAGGCGGGTTGACGCCTCGGTGACGCCAGAGGACGCCTGGCTGCCGAAGGATCGTTCGCGGCCCCAAAGGCGAATCGACGCCATTAAGGAAGGATGTCCGCCGAAATCCGCAGACCGCCAGATCAGCGACAACCGCTATACGCCATAAAGAAGGTGGGGAGCTCGGAGCGCGCGCGCCTTTCCGAGGGATGGCGGCAATCTCGAAGCGTCACTCCCTTCGCCTGTTTCCCTCCTGGTTCCAGGCTCGGAAGTGGGGGGCTACTGTTACGGGGGAACTTAGCCACCATGCCCCACGTGACCGGCACGCGCGCCCAGGAAGACTACGGCTGCCCCTTGATCCAGCAATCCGACCTCGGGTCGGATATCTTCGGCTCCGCAGCCCAACCCCGAGTCGGCTGCCCCTTGGTCCAGCAATCCGACCTCGAGTCGGATATCTTCGGCTCCGCAGCCCGACCCCGAGTCGGCTGCCCCTTGGTCCAGCAATCCGACCTCGGGTCGGATATCTTCAGCTCCGCAGCCCGACCCCGGGTCGGCTGCCCCTTGATCCAGCAATCCGACCTCGGGTCGGATATCTTCGGCTCCGCAGCCCGACCCCGAGTCGGGGTGCCCCTTGATCCAGCAATCCGACCCCAAGTCGGCAATCTCTTGACAACAACAGACTGTTCCCCTGAGGCACGCCGCGGCCCCCTACTCCACTACTCCCTGCAACGGCCGTATCCGGCGCTGCCCCACGATCCCCTGTAACAGCCGTTACAAAGCGGAGCTCCACTACGCCCTGCCATGGCCGTACCCAGCGCTGCCCCACGACGCCCTGTAACGACCATGTCAGTGGCAACCCCATCGTGCCACACGATGACCAATCCCCAGAAAAACCCCCCAGCCTGATATATATGCGGCTGGGGGGGGAAGGGGGAGGGTAAGCAAGATTTTCCAGAGTATTATCTTACCTGCTACCTCTTCTTCTCCTTCGATCTCCCCTAACCTGATCGTCGGAGGGCCCCCACCACCCCGGTGGTGGTGCGAGGCTTGCTTGCAGGTTTTCCGGCGGGAAGGTGGAGCGCAACCAAAGTAATTCCAAGGGAACCCCGTTCACACCGCTGTGCCAATCGTTCTCGGTTTGGACCTCCAGCAACAATAATATTATTTAGAATAGATCTAAATTAAATTCATTATTCAATTGAACTCTGATTTTAAAGAACAAATCAGGTCTGAAAATTAAAAACAAAATTACATAAGATGTATGTTGTTTGAATTATTTCATGTAGTTATGTATATGTGATGCATCAACATAAAACATAATGACTTAAACATGAACTAAATCTGTTTACATATGATTAATTATAAATACTCGAATATGAAAATGAGTTTTAAGAATTGAAAGATTGTAATTAATATGTAATTAAAAAGAAATATGCAATGATCAAAGCTTTCATAAGTCTAAACTTAATTGAGAATTAAGTGTTATGAAATAGAATTGTAACTCAATTAATTGACATTGCATGATTCTTGGGACATTTAGGTTAGCTCAAAATCAAGTTCTTAGGATTGGGTTAGACTTAGGGTTAAAATCAAATATGGTCTAATTAGAGTTAATTGATCAAATCTAATTAAGTAGTAACTAGATTAGGTCAGAAAAAACTCTAGGTCAAATACAATAGTTGTAGATTGATCAGTTCCATATCTTTGATTAGACCAAGATGGAACTTGATTTAGGCTCACAGGTAGAGCCCGAGTCATTTGAGTGATCAAATTGAAATTGATTAACCAGTCGGTGTCTAAGGTAAGTTTGGCAGACTTGACCGGTGGTTTTTAATTGGAAGCTACTCGCGCTGATTCGTCTTTGTCGAGTTGATGGCATATCCCTTCCACCGATCTCACTTACCTGGCTAACATGGTCAATCACATTTTGATTGAATCACTTAATGATTCGAGTTGACCCATGCCTTAAGAAAAATCAGTTTGACTGATTTAGGTGCTTCCTTTACCGATTTGAGTCTAATCTAATTTGATGAAGTTAGTAAGAGAAATTAGACTAACCGGATCTTCTCATCTATCCTAATTATGAAATTTTCTAAAATTATTAGGTCTTTAAAATGAAATGGTTATGGGGATAACTAGGTCATAGCCTCCCATTAAGTTGGGTGATAATGGGTCCAATGTTTTGATAATTATTGGAGGCGCAACACGCTTGATACTTATCAAGCATTGGAATTATCATTCAATATATAATGAGTTAAGTGTACCTTCAATAGGCGGTCAGGTTGAGCCGAGCCACACTCGGGCTTGGTCGTCTATTAGTTGATTAGACTGAACCCTATCATTTAATGGTTGGACCTAACTAGGATATTCGATGGAGGCGCCATATGCCTGCCGAAGAAACCTAGAGCAAAATCATCACTAGAAGTTGCTTGGTGAAACAATTGGTTCAGAACCTACCAATAGGTGCATATGGGTTGGCCAAGCCACACTCGGGCCTATATGCGACCTATTGGATTCTAGTGCCCACTAAAGAGTAAGTGTAATTTTTTGAATTTGAGGTAGAGGCTACAAATTTGTATAAAATAGTGGGAGGACCTTTGGACTAAAGTTCAAGTCTTTAGAGTAATGTCAATTCATATACTGATAGCCGATTTTCTTCTTATGTAGAAATGGCTACAAACTTGTCGCTCCAATCGCTATTGGATAGTGATAAGCTGATAGGATCCAACTTTAATAGCTGGCTTAGAAAGCTGAAAACTCAGCATGGTCAGACTAAAAAGATTAAGGATGACCTGAGTCAGGCAGAATGCTTCTATAGTAAGAAGCAGGGGCATTAGAAGAGGAATTATCCTCAGTACCTTGCCTCACTTGACCCGAACAGGCCAAGCAAGAAAAAAGGGCAATCAGTTGCTGATCAAGGTATTTATATGATAACACCTTATAATTTCTCTATATATGATAATTCGATCTGGGTATTAGATACTGGAAGTCCATTTAATATATGCAATTCGTTGCAAGGACTTTAGGTCAATGGGAGATTTGAAAATAGCGAGAGATTCTTGAATGTTGGAGATAGAAGATCTGTTCCAGTTCTAGCTTTAGAAAATCTCAAACTTGTTTTCAATTCTCATGTAGTTATCTTGAGTGATTGTCACTATTGTCCTACGTTCTTATTGCATGTAATTTTCGTTAGGCCTTTTGGTCATGAACAATTATGAAATTTCAATAAAAGAAATGTTCTTGTGATATCATTATGAATGGTGCTACTTTAATGAATGAAAAATTGAGTAATGGGATTTACATGTTATCACAGCCTGTTAATGTAATGTACAAGTCAAGTAAGCGTCCCAGAATAGATAATATCATAGGTGAGTTACCTTTGGCATTATAGGCTAGTGCTGAGTTACGCCCGTTCGATGCGACGTTCGCAGCAGAATTTGAACGGAATGTCGTTCATCGCATGAACGCGCCTCGGATCATAGAATTCAAAAATTTTTTCTGGATCCAAATCCAGAAGATCTTTGAATTCATTAGGGAGGGGAGATTAGGATCTGAGGAAGGTTGATTAAGATTCATAAAACTGAAACTAAATCAGAAGAAATTAATTTGAAGATCTCATCTTTAAAAATTCTGCAGGTGAAGAACACCGCAGCCTGATGATCTATCTAGGCTCCTGTTTGAGCCACATAATTGTCCGGCCTCTACAGGTATCCACACGAGGATCTAATCATCTGAGATAGGGTCTTACCGGAGTGCTAGCTCCTTGCAAAGACCTTTCATGACTATCATATAGATTAAAAGATAAAAATCTGCAACATACCTCCTTAAAGAAGAATCCTTTATTCTTCAATTTTGCTCGCGATGGAGGAAGAGGAAGGAGGAACCTTGCATGTGGATCTTTCTTGGCCTTGCTACCGTGGAAGAAGAGGAGGATGAAGACCCCTTGCTGCCGTGGAGAAGGAGGAAGAAAGAAGAGGAGGCATGGAGAGAAAGAAGAGAGAATTAATTCATAATGTCTCTCTTGCTACCCTTTTATAGATTGGGTTTAGGGCCTCTCCTAATCTTATTAGGAGTATGGGACTATAATCCACCCTTGGATTAATGCCAACTGTCCAATCCTTGTCCTCATAGATGCATGACATGTGTCCACTTAATTAATTTATTAATTTTTTAATCACATTAGGATTCCTAATCTCATTAGGAGAATTAATTTATTTGGGAGCATGCATCCTACGATGCCATGTGGACTTTAAAGTTCGTATAGTATGAACATGACTTAAGTCATATTCATCCTACAACGACATGTGGTCTTTAAAATTCGCACAAACCTTGGTTTAATCAAATTGATCCAATCATGAACCCAAATCAATTTGGGTCGAACCCAATTTGATTTGGCTTATTAAATCAGCCCAATTGCAATCAATTCTACTTAATTCTTCTTCCATTAACTCACTAACACTTAGTGGGTTAATTCAATCACCAATCATATTGATCATTGATTTCTATTATGATTCCAAATCACAATTATGATAGTCTGACTAATTAAATCCTCTATGTGTGTGACCCCGTAGGTTCTATTCTGACTGGTAGTAAAAAATATTTAGATCTCCATCTCAATATCACTGAAACTCCTTTCAGTAGACTGAAACAATTTCAATTCTACTCTTAGGGTTCACTGATCACCAAGTGAATGCCTTCGAGTCTTACAATCCACTAGTGACACCTACCAGTATGTGGTGGCAACCCAGCAGAATAGAATATCTGAACCTCTTAGTGTAGTTAGCGTATGATACAATCCCTTTATCATGGATCCCGACGTGACGGAGGTTATGGATATCTCGTCAAATCCTATCGTCTGTCATATATCAAATTTATACGACTTTCAGTTCGAGATATGGAAAACTCTTTTTTCAAAATATCTGGCCAGAAATTTATCGAACTCAGTTTCATAAATCACATAGGATCACTCCTAATCTATCAAGGTCGATAAATCCCATCTAGATGTAATCCTATTCCAAAATGAACCTACTGCAGCGAATTCGCACTACAAGGACTCGAATGACTAGGGCCCAAGTTCACATGCTCGTCAAACTACAGCAACCTCACAGTGAATAGCTGAGGCATCGCAGGTCAAAGGACCAGTCATACAACTGCAGCATAAGTAGTCACTGACGAGTGGATAGACATCCATATGACTACTATCTTTGGTCACGCTCAGTACCTTGTTCTCTAACAAGTACTTGCATAATCACTCCAGTGTCTCTACACCGTGGACTCGAGACTCGTCCATCTGACTAAGTGATTTGTGCACTAATCTCAGTGGATCGATCACCGTCCCTCGTGATGGATCCATCGATCAGGAGCATTTAGAAATTTATCCCTAATGACATATGCCTCAAATTCTCAACTCCTTGAAATTATGTGTCATCATCTATTAATTTTTTGGACGATTCATGGACACATACAAACATGAATGAAAAATAAATTGCCCCAATCTTATTTATTAATAAGTATCAAATTACAAATTTATGCTCCAGATTACAAATATGTGTCAGCCACGTTGGCTTCTAGGGCATACTTCTAACAATCTCCAACTTGCACTAAAGCCAATCAAACATATATTTAAGTCCCATTTTTTCAAGATGGACTTCTAATTTCTTCTGACTCAACTACTTAGTGAATGGGTCCGCCACGTTATCAGTGGAGTCTACTCTCTGCACCTCTACATATTTCTTTTCGAGGTAGTCGCGAATTAGATGAAATCGCCGCTCTATGTGCTTGGACTTCTGGTGAGACCTCGGCTCCTTAGCCAGTGCTATGGCGCCGTTGTGTCGCAGAAAAGGGTTATGGCATCTGATGACATGACTCCTAGTTCTTCGACAAACTTCTTGTACCAGAACGCTTCCTTCGTAGCATCCGATGCAGCAATGTACTCTACTTTCATGGTAGAATCTGCAATAATCGGTTGGTTGGAACTCTTCCAATTTACCGATCCTCCATTGCATAAGAATACATATCCTGATGTAGACTTTCTATCATCAGGGTCAGTCATGAAGTCTGAATCAGTATATCCTTCTACCTTTAACTCTGTGCCTCCCCCAAAGACCAAAAATAGATCTTTAGTCCTTCTCAAGTACTTAAGGATATTTTTCACAGCTATCCATTTATTTGAGAAATAAATTGGTTCAACGTGGTTTTATGATTGACAGTCTCTATTACATACATATGGATGTATCTGTGCAGGTATCTAAGCAAATAGTAAATACCATAGGATCTAATAGATCCAGAAATGAAATAAATCTAAAGTATTTGTGGCACCTCAGGCTTGGCCATATAGGAGAAGACAGAATAAACAAATTGGAGAAACATGAGTTTTTTTGGCTCATTGACTTTCGAGTCATATTTGATTTGTAAATTCTGCCTTCAAGGAAAGATGGCCAAATTATTCTTTATAGGACACAGGAGGTCCACTAAAATACTTACCCTAGTATACACTGATGTGTGTGGCTCATTCGATGTACAGGCTAGGGGTTGTAATTTTTTACTTCATTTATCGATGATTACTCACGGTATGGATATGTGTATGATACACAAATCTGAAACTTTTGAAAGGTTCAAAGAGTTGAGATATGAAGTAGAAAATAAACAGAAAAATTCATTAAGGTTCTTCGATCAGATCGAGGAAATGAATACCTTAATGGAGAGTTCCGTGATTATCTCAAGGAGAATGGTATAGTTTCATAATGGACTCCTTCTGGTACACCTCAGCTCAACGGAGTGTCAGAGAGGAGGAATCGGACTCTATTGGATATGGTCCGGTCCATGATGAGCTTCACTAATTTACCCTTGTTTCTTTAGATAGATGCCCTATTTTCAACTATTTACTTATTGAATAGAATTCCCTCTAAAGTCCGTTCCTACCACACCATATGAGAT
This sequence comes from Phoenix dactylifera, assembly GCF_009389715.1. Classification (NCBI taxonomy): domain Eukaryota; kingdom Viridiplantae; phylum Streptophyta; class Magnoliopsida; order Arecales; family Arecaceae; genus Phoenix; species Phoenix dactylifera. The sequence continues at coordinate 52,502 of NW_024067849.1, forward strand.
ATGACATGGGATGTCCAGCTCAACTCAAGCGACAACAGATGGACAAGCGACAACAGACGGACAAGTTAGAGGATAGGATAATTAATGCTCATTTTATAGAATATCCTAAAGAGTCATTAGGATACGACTTTTCGTCCCAAAGGATCACAAAGTGTTTGTGAGCCTAGATGCTATCTTCATGGAAAATAGTTTATCCTTGACAGAAACAGTGGGAGGGAAATTGAGCTTGAAGAGAAAGTGTCTAAAACAGCAACGAGCCATTATGCATATAGAACCTATTTATATTAAGCCAGTACACGTAGTACCTCCTCCACCCTGTAAATCTAGTAGGATCTCCCATCTGCCTGAAAGGTACTTAGGTATGTTTACAGAGGATGTAGAGGAAGTGTTCCTCATGGGAGATAGGGATCAAGGTAAGGATCTTAATACCTACAATGAGGCGATGTTAGATATCAATTCCGAGAGATGGCTGGAAGCCATGAAGTCAGAGATGGACTCCATCCATTCCAACCAAGTCTGGACCTTAGTAGATCCACCAGAAGGTATAGTACCTATTGGGTATAAATGGATCTACAAGAGGAAATTAAGTTCGGATGATTAGGTAGAGACCTATAAGGCAAGGCTAGTGGCGAAAGGTTATAGTCAGTGCGAAAGTACTGATTATAAGGATACTTTTCAACCTGTAGCCATGCTGAAGTCTATTCGAATATTACTTGCTATTGCAGCATAATATAATTATGAGATATTGTGATAGTGATCACAAGGTCTGTAAACTGCAATGGTCTTTCTATGGACTAAAGCAAGCATCTCGAAGTTGGAACACTCGTTTCAAACGATATAATCAAATCGTTTGATTTCATCAATAACGAAAAGGAACCATGTGTATATAAGAAAGTTAGTGGGAGGACAATTGCATTCTTCGTATTGTACATAGATGATATCCTTCAAATTGGGAATGATATTTCCATACTAACTTAGGTCAAGGTTTGGTTGTGTAAGGAATTCTCCATGATAGACCTTGGAAAAGCATCCTATATCTTGAATTAAGGTCTATAGAGATAGATCTGAAAGGATGCTTGTCCTGTCACAGAATATGTATATAAAGGAAGTGCTGAAGAGGTTCGGCATGGAAACCTCTAAAAGGAGATTATTATTCCTTAGGCATGGGATAAATCTCTCCAAAAAGATGTGCCCCAATACATCTGAAGAGATTCAGCAAAAAGCAAGATCCCTTATGCTTCGGCTATAGGGAGCCTCATATATATCATGCAATGTACGTGACTTGATATAGTACATGTTGTGAGTGTCACGAGCATATATCGTCAAATCCAGGCAAGAAGCGCAGGATAGCTGTGAAGAACAGTCTTGAGTACCTAAGAAGAACTAAGAACATGTTCTTGGTCTTTGGGAGAAGATAAGAGTTGAAGGTAGAAGGATGCACACATATTGATGATAGAAAGTCTACATTAGAATACGTGCAACGGTGGTTCAGTAAATTGGAAGAGTTCCAAACAACCGATCATTGTAGATTCTACCTTAGAAGCTGAATGTCAAACCGTCTCTAAGGGTGCAGTGGAAACTTTTTGGTTTAAGAAGTCCATTGTAGAGTTAGGTGTAATGTCATTAGATGCCATAACACTCTACTGCAATAACAAAGGCACCATAGCACTAGCTAAGGAGCCAAAGGTCTCACCAGAAACCGAAGCACATAGAGCGGCGGTTTAACCTAATAAGTGACTACCTCAAAAAGAAATAAGTAGAGGATCAAAGAGTAGACTCCACAGAAAATGTGGTGGACCCATTCACTAAGCAGATAAGTCAGCAGAAAACTGAAATGCATCTTGAGAAGATGGGGCTTAGGTTTATGGCTGATTGGCTTTAGTGCAAGTGGGAGATTGTTAGAAGTATGCCCTAAAAGCCAATTTGGCTGATGCATTATTTTATTCTGGAAAATAAATTTGTACTTGACCTAATTAAGTTGGGCATTCTTTTCATTCATGTTCTTATGTGTCCATGAATCGTCCAAAGAATTAATAAGATGATGACGCATATTCTCAAGAGTTGAGAATTTGAGGTATGTGTCATTGGTGATTAATTCCTAAATTGCTCCTGATCGATTTCACGAGGACGGTGATTAATCCGATCAGTGCACACATCACTTTTCTTACAGATGGACGAGACTTGAGTCCACAGTATAGGGACACTGAAGTGATAGTACAGGTGCTTGTTAGAGAACAAAGGTATTGAGCGTGACCAAGACAAGAAGTCACTTGGATGTCTATCCACTCGTCAGTGACTTGCTTGATGTTGCGGTAGTGTGACTGGTCCTTTGACCTGCGATGCTTCGGCTGCTCACAGTGAGGTTATTGTAGTTTGACTGCACACATACATGGTCTCTAGCCATATGGGTCCATGCAGTGTAGATTGGCTGCAGTAGGTTCACTGTAGGAGTAGGGTATGCACCTATAAGGAATCTATCGACCTTGATAGATAAGGAGAGATCTTATGTGATTTATAAGACTGAGTTCGTAAGACATCAGCCGGGGCAGATTGTACAGTGGAGAAAAAGTTTTCCACTCTCGAGCTTAAGTCGAATAAATCTTGACATATGACGGACGATGGGGTTTGACGAGTTGTCCATGACCTCCGTCCTGTAGGGATCCACGATAGTAGGACTGTATCATACGATAACTGCACCTAGAGGTTCATCATTCCATTCTGCTGGATAGCCACTACATGCTGCTAGGTGTCACTGATGGATGGTGAGACTCACAGGGATTATCTCGATGATCGATAAACCCTAATGAGTAGAGTTGGAATCGTTCCGACCCATTGAAAGGAGTTTTTAATGACATTGTGATAGAGATCACAATATATCTCACTACCAGTCAGAATAGAACATATGGGGTCACACACACCAGAAGTATTGACCGATCCAATGGTTGAAAAGTGATTATGAATCACGAGTAATCAATTCGATTGATAATAAATTGAAGAAGGAACAATAGGAATTAATTAATTGGACTTAAACACGAAACCTACTTAGAGTAGGATTTCTGGAGTCCTAATTGGATTAGGACTGGGAGTCCTACTTGGAGTAGGACTGGGATTCCTACTTGAAGTAGGATTCCTACAATCCTAATTAGATTAGGATTTTGAATTCAATTTGGATTCCTACTTAGAATAGGATTCCTAGAAGTCCTAATTGGATTAGGACTTCGGATTCAAATTAGAGTCTTAATTGGATTAGGACTAAAATTGAATAAATCCTAATTGGATTAGGATTTCTTAACTCCTAATTAATTATTAATCTAATGAATTAACAAGACTCCTAATTGGATTAGGATTGAAGAGTTCAATTGAGTCAAAATTGATTTAAGTTCTAATTGGATTAGGACTTACCTAGATTAGACCCAAAATTGGTTTACCCTTGGACTAAGCCTAATTAGATTAGGGCTTAGCCACATTAGGGCATCCCAATCCTCCTTAGAGGAGGATTAGGGCTAACCAAGAGGGAGGGGTCCTCCTTGGTGCGGCAAAGAAAAGAGGGGCCGGCACCCCTCTTGGAAATAAGTCAAGGGCTCTTAACTTGTAGGAGCCCTTCATGCCTTTAAAAGGAGAAGTGGGCGGCACCCTAGAGAATTCAATTGAAGCCCTCTCCCTCTCCAATTCGTGGCCACCCTTTCTCCCCTTGGTTTTCAGCCGCAAGCAAGGTGAGAAGAAAAGAAAGCTTGGCGGCCATCTTCTTCCCTCCTCCTTGGTTCCAACGCAGGGAAAAGGAAGTAGGCTGCAGGGGCTTTGATTCTTCTTCAAACTTCATCCTTCTTCTTCCTCCTCCCAAGCACAATCAAGGGTTGATTCAAAGGGAGGACATTAGCCATTAAAAGAAGTCTCTGCAAGAGAGCTAGCACTCCGGGGAGATAAGAAAGCTTTGATCGGATTTCTACTTCGTGTGGATACCCATAGAGGCCGGACGCGTGAACGGCTTCAAGCGAACCTTCATCCTAAACCACAAACTTCAGTTTGCGGTGATCATCTACCCGCACAAGGTGAAGATCTGATCTGCATAATTAGTTTAAAAGTTTTTAATTCTAATCTATCTACGAACGGTTATTGAACAACGTTCATAGAATGAACGATTGATCCCGCTTATGCCTCTTCCGCTGCATCTGAAATTTTTTTTCAATTTTCTACGGCATGGGCGGGTTCCCAACAGCCCACTGTATCCAGCCGAGACTAATCAACGCCGGAAAGATCTTAGCAACTCTACTATGGTGGAAGACCAATCGACTTAATATTGGGTAATCAGATCTTAGTGATTACAACTTTGAGCTTTTCATAGGAGGTAATCGATCAATTGGCCAGGTAAGCAGGTGGAAAGCTCCCCTTACTCAGAGAGTAAGGTCCTAATTAAGTAACCACCTTTCAGCTTGCCTAGACACCAATTAGATCAATTAATCAAATATGGCTAGCTCAATGTATCGTTCACTCTCGATTAATTTAGGAAGGTTTTAGGTCTCTTGGGATTTACATCTAACGTAACCATCTACCCCATACCATATGTCATTCGATTTACATCTTATGTAAATATCACATTGGTTCAGATTTACATCCTATATAATTATGAAACCCTTACATATATTATGTGATTATATCTTATGTAAATGACATAATTGTTTCAGTTTACATCTTATGTAAATGTCCTATTGTTTAAGAATTTTTTTTATATCTTATGCAAATAAATTTTTGTTTAACTAACACATACATCTCATGCATACATTATTTTAAACATAACCTTAAACAAGTATGAACATTATGATTTCCATATGCATCTCATGTATATTTTCTGATCTGAAATTTTAAACCTATTATGCTATTCTCTGGATTTCAGATCATGCATTACTTGATTTAAAACATTGTAATCTAATTGCAAGTCTAAAATATTTTGCAAGATCATAGCAAATAAAAATTTGCATGCTAAAAATTTCAGCAACCTGAAATTTCAGCGCGCAGAAAATCCAGCAAGCATAATTCCTTTAAAAATCAGATTAAAAATATGGTAATCAATCCTTAGGTCCTAATCATGCTCCCTAGAACCTGGCATTGATACCACTGCTAAGTTACGCCCCGTTCGATGCGACGTTCGCAGCGGAATTTGAACGGGATGTCGTTCATCGCATGAACGCACCTCGGATCATAGAACTCAAAAATTTTTCTGGATCCAAATCTAGAAGATCTTTGAATTCATTAGGAAGGGGAGATTAAGATCTGAGGAAGGTTGATTAAGATTTATAAAACTGAAACTAAATCAGAAGAAATTAATTTGAAGATCTCATCTTCAAAAATTCTGCAGGTGAAGAACACCGCAGCCTGATGATCTATCTAGATTTCTGTTTGAGCCACATAATTGTCCGGCCTCTATAGGTATCCACACGAGGATCTAATCATCTGAGATAGGGTCTTACCGGAGTGCAACATACCTTCTTAAAGAAGAACCCTTTCTTCTTCAACCTTGCACGCGATGGAGGAAGAGGAAGGAGGAACCTTGCACGTAGATCTTTCTTGCCTTGCTGCTGTGGAAGAAAAGGAGGATGAAGACCCCTTGCTGCCGTGGAGAAGGAGGAAGAAAGAAGACGAGGCGTGGAGAGGAAGAGAAGAGAATTAATTCATAATGTCTCCCTTGCTACCCTTTTATAGATTGGGTTTAGGGCCTCTCCTAATCTTATTAAGAGTATGGAACTATAACCCACCCTTGGATTAATGCCAAGTGTCCAATCCTTGTGCTCATAGATGCATAATATGTGTCCACTTAATCAATTGATTAATTTTCTAATCACATTAGGATTCCTAATCTCATTAGGAGAATTAATTGATTTGGGAGCATGCATCCTACAATGCCATGTGGACTTTAAAGTTCGCATAGTGTGAACATGACTTAAGTCATATTCATCCTACTGCTGAGTTACGCCCCGTTCGATGCAACGTTCGCAGCGGAATTCGAACGGAATGTCGTTCATCGCATGAACGCGCCTCGGATCGTAGAATTCAAAAAATTTTTTGGATCCAAATCTAGAAGTTCTTTGAATTCATTAGGGAGGAGAGATTAGGATCTGAGGAAGGTTGATTAAGATTCATAAAACTGAAACTAAAATCAGAAGAAATTAATTTGAAGATCTCATCTTCAAAAATTCTGCAGGTGAAGAACACAACTGCCTGATGATCTATCTAGGTTCCTATTTGAGCCACACAATTGTCCGACCTCTACAGGTATCCACACGAGAATCTAATCATCTGAGATAGGGTCTTACCAGAGTGCTAGCTCCTTGCAAAGACCTCTCATGACTATCATATAGATTAGAAGATAAAAATCTGCAACATACCTCCTTAAAGAAGAACCCTTTCTTCTTCAACCTTGCTCGCGATGGAGGAAGAGGAAAGAGGAACCTTGCACGTGGATCTTCCTTGCCTTGCTACCGTGGAAGAAGAGGAGGATGAAGACCCCTTGCTGCCGTGGAGGAGGAAGAAAGAAGAGGAGGCGTGGAGAGGAAGAGGAGAGAATTAATTCATAACTTCTTCCTTGCTACCCTTTTATAGATTGGGTTAAGAAAAGAGGCAGAAGAGTTTATGCATATACTTTATAGTTGTTCCATATTGAGATCGATCAGATTCCATTCAAGTTAGACCACCAGCATCTGAGTCAGCAGAATCTCAGTTAGTTTCGAGTGGGATAAAGGCCACAAAGGCATAAGAAGCAAAGACATAGGCTGTGTTAGGGCTCCTCCTAATCTTATTAGGAGTGTGGGACATAACCCACCCTTGGATTAATGCCAAGTATCCAATCCTTGTGCTCATAGATGCATGATATGTGTCTATTTAATAATTGATTAATTTTCTAATCACATTAGGATTCCTAATCTCATTAGTAGAATTAATTGATTTGGGAGCATGCATCCTACGACGCCATGTGAACTTAAGGTCCGCATAGTGTGCACATGACTTAAGTCATATTCATCCTACGACGACATGTGGTCTTTAAAATCCGCACAAATCTTGGTTTAATCAAATTGACCCAATCATGAACCCAAATCAATTTGGGTCGAACCCAATTTGATTTGGCTCGTTAAATCAGCCCAATTGCAATCAATTCCACTTAATTCTTCTTCCATTAACTCACTAACACTTAGTGGGTTAATTCAATCACCAATCATATTGATGATTGATTTCTATTATGATTCCAAATCACAATTATGATAGCCTGACTAATTAAATCCTCTATGTGTGTGACCCCGTAGGTTCTATTCTGACTGGTAGTGAGATATATTGAGATCTCCATCTCAATATCACTGAAACTCCTTTCAGTGGACTGAAACGATTTCAGTTCTACTCTCAGGGTTCACTGATCACCAAGTGAATGCCTTCGAGTCTCACAATCCACTAGTGATACCTAGCAGTATGTGGTGGCAACCCAGCAGAATGAAATATCTGAACCTCTTGGTGCAGTTAGCATATGATACAGTTCCTCTATCATGAATCCCGACGTGATGGAAGTTATGGATATCTCGTCAAACTCCATCATCCATCATATGTCAAATTTATATGACTTCCAGTTCCAGATATGGAAAACTCTTTTTCCAAAATACATGGCCAGAAATTTATCGAACTCAGTCTCATAAATCACATAGGATCACTCCTAATCTATCAAGGTCGATAGATCCCATCTAGATGTAACCCTATTCCAAAATGAACCTACTGCAGCCAATTCGCACTACAAAGACCTGAATGACTAGGGCCTAAGTTCACATGCTCGTCAAACTACAACAACCTTACAGTGAATAGCTGAGGCATCGCAGGTCAAAGGACCAGTCATACAACTGCAGCATAAGTAGTCACTAACGAGTGGATAGATATCCATGTGACTACTATCTTTGATCACACTCAGTACCTTGTTCTCTAACAAGTACTTGCATAATCACTCCAGTGTCTCTACACCATGGACTCGAGACTCGTCCATCTGACTAAGTGATTTGTGCACTAATCTCAGCAGATCGATCACCGTCCCTCGTGATGGATCCATCGATCAGGAGCATTTATGTGGAGTGATTGATCATAACCCTATTTGATTTTGATGAGATCAAAGCATTTGAGTATATCTTATGCTTACTAATGAATTCAATCTAGTGTTTCAGTGAAAATCTTATAAATTTATGGTTAAGAGCGTCTAGACTTGGTTCAAGATATTTTGGATAAGTTAAGAAGTCAAGTTGAACCAAAGTCTGAGACTCGAGTCGACTCCGGGATATTACGAGTTGACTCCAAGCGTATCAGAAGCACTGGCACAGGCTCGAGTCGACTCCAAAACATTACGAGTCGACTCCGACTGAGAACAGACAGATGAACAGAAAGACTCAATTCAAAACCTGTCAACGAGTCGACTCCTGAAGAGCGCGAGTCGACTCCGAAGCTTGCCGAGTCGACTCTGGAGTAGTATGAGTCGACTCCAGGGAGTTACAGACAAAAAGTCAGAGAGCAATTTTCGACCCTGAGAGTCGAGTCGACTCCTGAGGAACGCGAGTCGACTCCGATGGTTGGCAGGTCGACTCCAAAGAAAGCTAGAGTCGACTCTCAGTGTTATACTAGGCAAAAGTCAGAGAGCAGTTTTCAGACACGGAGATCCGAGTCGACTCCCGCAATGCCCGAGTCGACTCCGAGACAGCGCGACCCCAAAAAGACAGAAGACCGAATTGTTGTCTCTGAGACGCGAGTCGACTCCAAGATAGCTCGAGTCGACTCCAAGGCAGCGCTACACCAAAAAGACAGAAGGCTGTGTTTCGGAAACTGAGAGCCGAGTCGACTCCGGAACAGCTCGAGTCGACTCCAAGACTGGACGAGCCAAAAGACAGAAGATCGGAAGTTCGGGCTCTGAGCGCCGAGTCGACTCCCAGTATTTCCGAGTCGACTCGAGTGGGCCAAGTTGAAGAATAGCTCTGTGGATTTCATGGGATGAGCCGACTCCAAAAATGCCAGGTCAGCTCCAGGTTTTGGCGAGTCGACTCCGGGTTAAGTCGAGTCGACTCCCAGTCGAGAAGCTCACTTTAATTCAAATCCGGAACAGTTGCCGAGCCGACTCTAGAAAAGCATGAGTCGACTCCCGCTACAGCCGAGTCGACTCCAGATCGCGCGAGTTGACTCCGACCCCAACGGACACATTGTCAGGATGTGCAGAGTGTGCAGAATGGCTAGTAAAGTGAGTCTAACGGCTAGTTTCCGTGGGGAATGGCTTAAATAGCCACAGAGGACTGTAGCAAAGGAGAGAAGCAACATTCCACTCAAAGAAAACAAGAATCCTTCATCTGCAAATGATTTTTCAACGGAAAAGAAGGAAGAGCACCATTAACTCTATTCAACCGACTCTTCCCAGCATTAAAGAAGTCTCCTCCAGCCTTCAAGTCTTCCAGACATTCAAGAGGAGACAGAAAGTTCAAGAAGCCCTTCTCTACTCCAACTCAAACGTGTTTGAGGGCTCTAAACTTCTCTCTTAGTTATATCGCTGTATATCTGCTTTTTAGAAGCTCTATTTTTCTGTTTGTCTTTGTTCTTTCCATTTAGTCTTTACTTGATTCAATCAGGGGATTGAATCAAGGGTGTATAGGTTTGTTGGTGAGCCTAGGTTGAAACCAACAGTGTAAGGGTTCGATTGTGATCCCGGAAAAACAATCGGGGTGGTTCTAATCGGTGAACCTGGAAAAACCGACCGAGTTCGTTGTGACCTCGTAAAACAACAAGTTTGATTGTGAGCTTGTAAAACAACCGGCTGTAATCCGAGGGGTTATAGTGAATTCCCAAGTGAGACTTGGGGAGTGGACGTAGGAGCAAGGGTTAGCTCCGAACCACTATAAAATCCTTGTGTTTGTGATTGTCTTGTTATTTGCACTTTCTTTTCATTCACTCACAGCATCTAATTAATTAACCTGCAAAAAGAATTAATTAGTTATCCACAAACGTTTTAATTGCAAAATTAGTGTAAAACCCAATTCACCCCCCCTCTTGGGTTATCTATATGGGCAACAAGTGGTATCAGAGCCTGAACTCTTTTTACCCAAAGAGTAAAAGATCAAAATGACAACCCCATTTGGATCTTCCCACATTGAGGGCCAGTCTACCCAAAGACCCCCATTCTTTAATGGATCCGACTACTCATATTGGAAGGCTAGGATGAGAATATTTATCCAAGCCCAAGACTATGAGATGTGGACCATTATATTAAATGGACCATACATCCCATCCATCTATGTAGAGGGTGTCACTGTACCCAAACTTGAAAAAGATTGGGATGACAATGACTTTAGGAAGGCACAACGCAATGCCAAAGCAATGAATGTGCTTTACTGTGCATTAGATAGAAATGAATTCAATAGAGTCTCTACTTGCAATTCATAAGTACGAGTTATTTAAGATGGATTCTAATGAAACAATCACTTGCATGTTCACTAGGTTTACTGACATTGTCAATGGCCTAAAAAGCCTTGGCAAAAATTATACTAACAGTGAGCTTGTTAGGAAGATTCTTCGCTGTCTACCAAGGTCATGGGAAGCCAAGGAGACGGCAATCCAAGAAGCCAAAGACTTGAACAAGCTTCCACTTGAGGAACTTCTTGGATCCCTAATGACGCACGAGCTCACAATGAAACAACACAGCGAAGAAGAGTCTTCTCACAAGAAAAAGGTAATAGCATTAAAATCTGGTTCTACTAACAAAGACTTATCTTGCAGTAGTAGCAGTGAAGAAGAAGACAATGAGGGAGATGATGATGAGGCTCTCCTTGTAAGGAAATTCAGAAGATTCATCAACCGGAAGAAGTCCTCACATCAAAGAAGAGGCCCCTCAAGTTCCTATCACAAGGATAAAGGTAAGAAAAGGGAAAATGAGGGGATTGGATGTTATGAGTGTAAGAAGCCAGGGCACTTCAGAGCTGAGTGTCCTTTGCTGAAGAAGGGGAGCAAGTACAAGAAGAAAAAAGTCCTCGTCTCCACCCTATCGGACCCCGACACATCATCATCATCATCGGATGGAGAACAAGAAGAAAAGGCCAATCTGTGTTTTATGGCTAACGACAATGAGGTAACATCCGCAACACATTTAGATTTTACTTTCGATGAACTATATGATGCCTTCAATGAATTAATGGATAAGTACAAGACAATAAACCTTAAAAACAAAGAATTAAAACTAACTAACCAAACTCACCTCCGGAAGTATGATACATTAGTTAAAGAAAAAGATATTATTATCAAAGAAAATTCAGAACTTAAGACAAGCAATCAAATCTTAATTCAAAAGAATAATACCTTAACTAAAGATAACAAAAAGCTGAACAAAGAAATAGTAGAACTTAAAAACAATAAACGTATCTTAAAAGAGAGTCTCACAAAAGAATTAAATAATATGAAAACAGAAAAACAAAAATTGACACTCGAACTTGAAAAGTACAAGCCTATTGTAGAAAAATTTACATATAGCTCAGAAAAATTAGAGATGATACTTAATAGTCAACGAGCTGTATTCAATAGAGCAGGTTTAGGGTATAAACCTAAAAATAAGCAAAAACTCCTTAGTAACTTCTTTGTTAAAGCAGGGGAAAGTAAAACTAAGAAAATAACCTGTTTTTGTTGTGGAACATTAGGACATAAAGCAAATGTATGTGATTATAGGAAAGGTAAAACTAAAAGAAAAATTAAAAGAATTTGGGTTCCAAAAGGAACCAACATTACTAACCATGAAGGACCCAAAAAAACTTGGGTACCTAAATGTATATGATTTGCTTGTGTAGGAGTGTCCTGCAGCCAAGGTCGACAAAAATTGTTGGTACTTGGATAGTGGCTGCTCAAGACACATGACGGGTGACAAGGATCAATTCTTCACCCTTGAAGCTAAGAAGGGAGGTGCTGTGACTTTTGGAGACAACAACCAAGGTCACATCATTGGTATAGGTAAATTACAAATTACCCCTTCAACCTTTATTGATAATGTTCGATATGTTGATGGTCTTAAGCATAATCTACTAAGCATTAGTCGATTGTGTGATAGAGGTTATGATGTTATGTTCAAACCATCACTATGCATCATAACAAACTCAAATGACAATAGTTTAGTTTTTAAAGGAATAAGACGTGGGAATGTGTATGTTGTAGACCTTGAGGATCTTGCCAAACATAACCCATGTTTAGTTGTTAATGAAACTAAGGATAATGATGCTAGTTGGTTATGGCACCGTAAGTTAGGTCATGCAAGCATGGACACAATATCAAAACTAGTTAAAAGAGATTCCGTGATAGGTTTGCCAAAACTAAAGTTTGAAAAGAATAAAATATGTGAAGCATGTCAATTTGGCAAACAATCAAGGAACTCCTTTAAATCTATAAATTGTGTCTCTACCTCTAGACCTCTAGAACTACTACACATGGACCTGTTCGGACCAACTAGAACCACAAGTCTAGGTGGAAATAAATATGGGCTAGTTATTGTAGATGATTATTCTAGATACACTTGGGTCATGTTCTTAGCTCATAAGGATCAAGCATTTTCAATTTTCAAGAAATTTCATAAAGAAGTAACAAATGCTAGAGATATTTCAGTCATAGCTATTAGAAGTGACCATGGAACCGAATTTGAAAATCACTTATTTGATGAGTTTTGTAGTAAAAAGGGGATAACTCATAACTTTTCTGCACCTAGGACACCACAACAAAATGGAGTTGTGAAAAGGAAAAATAGAACTCTAGAGGAAATGGCTAGAACCATGTTATGTGAAAGTAATCTTCCTAAGTACTTTTGGGGAGAAGCCATCAATACCTCTTGTCATATATTAAATAGAGTTTTATTGAGACCCATTATAAAGAAAACACCTTATGAACTTTGGAAAAACAGAAAACCAAAGGTAAATTATTTTCATGTCTTTGGATGTAGGTGTTTTGTTCATAATAATGGAAAAGATAATCTAGGAAAATTTGACTCTAAATCTGATGAGGGTATATTCTTAGGGTACTATACAACTAGTAAAGCCTATAGAGTCTTTAATAAAAGAACCTAGTTATAGAAGAATCCATACATGTTGTTTTTGATGATTCTAGTGATACCTCTTCTAGTAAGAGAGTTAATCTTAATGATGATGCTGAAATTCTTGAAGAAAAGATAGATGAGATGACGTTACAAGATGAAAAATTAATTGGAGATGCATCATCAAGCCAAGAGGCTATTGTGGATCATGGGCTGACTAAGGCGTGGAGGTTTGCTCACGGGCATCCTAAGGAATTAATTTTAGATGATCCATCTCAACCTGTTAGGACTAGAGCATCTCTTAGGAACTTAAATAATCATCTAGCTTTTGTCTCACATTTTGAGCCCAAACACATAGAAGAAGCTGAAAAAGATGTAAATTGGATAAATGCAATGCAAGAAGAATTAAACCAATTTACTAGAAACAAGGTATGGAATCTAGTTGAACGACCTTCTGAATATTCAATTATAGGCACCAAATGGATATATAAAAACAAACTTGATGAAAATGGAATTGTAATAAGGAATAAGGCTAGACTAGTAGCAAAGGGGTATAATCAAGAAGAAGGTATAGATTTTGATGAAACCTTTGCTCCTGTAGCTCGACTAGAGGCAATTAGATTATTATTAGCATTTGCATGCTCCAAGGATTTCAAATTATCTCAAATGGATGTAAAGAGTGCATTTTTGAATGGGTATATTAATGAGGAGGTGTATGTAGAACAACCTCCTGGTTTTGAAAATCATCAATACCCTAATCATGTGTATAAACTGAACAAAGCTCTTTATGGTTTGAAACAAGCACCTAGAGCATGGTATGAAAGATTTAGCAGATTCCTACTAGATCATGAGTTCTCTAGGGAAAATGTAGATACAACACTGTTTTTAAAGAAGAAAAACAAAGATATGTTAGTAGTGCAGATTTATGTTGATGATATTATTTTCGGTGCTACTAACAATCGCCTCTGCGAAGAGTTTGCTGACTTGATGCAGGGTGAGTTTGAAATGAGCATGATGGGAGAGCTGAACTATTTCCTCGGGCTTCAAATCAAACAATCAAAAGAAGGGATCTTCATCAATCAAGCTAAATACATCAAGGAGATGCTTAAGAAGTTTGATATGGAGGGAAACAAGTCAATCAGCACACCCATGAGCTCATCATGCAAACTAGACCAAGATGAATCAGGTAAATCTGTAGATCAAAAGATGTATAGAGGTATGATAGGATCTTTATTGTATCTCACTGCAAGTCGACCTGATATCATGTTTAGTGTATGCATGTGTGCTAGATATCAGTCTAATCCTAAGGAATCTCATCTAATTGCAGTAAAAAGAATCTTTAAATACCTAATAGGAACAAAAAGTATAGGTTTATGGTATTCTAAAGAATCTAGTCTGAACTTAATAGGATACATAGATTCAGACTTTGCTGGTTGTAAACTTGATAGAAAAAGCACCAGCGGGTCATGTCAATTCCTAGGAGAAAACTTAATTTCATGGTTTAGCAAGAAACAAAACTCGGTTGCATTATCTACTGCTGAAGCTGAATATGTAGCTGCCGGAAGTTGTTGTGCTCAAATCATGTGGATTAAACAACAACTTGAAGACTATGGCATTAAACAAGACAAAATTCCCATTAATTGTGATAATACAAGTGCAATTAATCTAACCAAAAATCCAATTCAGCATTCAAGAACTAAACATATTGAGATAAGACATCACTTCATAAGAGATCATGTTCTGAATGGTGATGTGACACTCCAATTTGTTTGCACTAATGATCAATTAGCTGATATCTTCACAAAACCCTTGAGTGAAGAGAGATTTAGTGTGCTTAGGAGAGGATTAGGAGTGATTGTTCCATCCTAGTGATATTCTCTTCTAGCTCATTGATTTTGATGATTAGATTGTGCAAAATATAGAGTTTCTTATCTATGATCATCAAATCAGATCATAACTTAGTGATTTTCCCTCATTCGGCACGAAAATAGCATGATTTTTAGGTACGTGCCAGAGTTCGAGACGACTCGAGTAAGTTTCAGAGTCGGCTCGTAAGGGGGAGTCGACTCGCATATAGTCGGGAGTCGACTCGAGGTCAATAGGCGCATAAGGGGAGTCGACTCGCGCATATTTTGGAGTCGACTCGAGGTCGAGTCGACTCGAGAATTACAGGAGTCGACTTGCGGTCGGGATCCGAGTTTTTAACCCTAATCCAAGCGTTTAATCAATACTTCTATTCACCGCCGCCACTGTTCACAAACCCTAGAGCCGACTCCGACAACGTCTCCGACCGTCCTTAGGGCTTTTTCGTCGACCTTCTTCCGTCCCTTAGGTGTTTTCCTCATCCCTAGGTCAACCATGCCCCGTAAGTCAGTTGTCCCGAGCCGGAAGAGGCCCCAACCCGCGACCGGTGCCGAGCGACGTTCCAAAGCTCGGAATGATCCCGTGAGGCCACAACCTCCGGCTCGTTCCCCGCCGAGGGCGGTTCCCTCGCGACCGTGCGCCGGGAAGGCGGTCTCCACCGGGAGATACGTCGACTTTGACTATCTCTCCCGAGAGGGCTTCACCATAGGGGAGAGGTTGAGGGCCCAGGGTTTAGAGTTCTTTTGTTCCTTAGATCTCCCCACATACCCAGGTCTAGTTAGGGAGTTTTATGGAACTGTGCGTAGGGAAAATGGTGGGATAGAGGGAACCGTAGCCGGTGTCCCATTATTTATTTCTGAGGACTTCATAGCTCAAATCCTCCACCTTCCCCAAGTAGGGGTATCTCCTACACACCCCGAGGATAGGACTGAGGCCCTTATGGCCATTTTAGGGAGTCCACCCCAGTCCTCCTTAGATGAGGTGTCCACTAGCTCACTTTCTGTTGAGATGCGGCTCCTCCTGAACATCATTTCTAGGTCATTGTTCCCTAAGACCGGCCGATTTGATTTTGTGTCTGAGAGGGACCTAGCCCTCATGTACTACATTCTCCAGGACACCCCTATCAACTTCCCCAAGATGATCTATAGATACTTATGTGAGCCACTAGATAGACCTAGGCTCACCCTCCCTTATGGGATGATGTACACACTTATTTTTAGGGAGTCCGAGATTCCTATTCCTGAGGGGGAACCCTCTCGCGCATTGCGATGGACAGATCGCATGCGTGAGGGAACCCTACACAGGATGGGGTTTCGTAAGGTAGAGGGAACTTGGGTCAGAAAACCATCTTCCTCCACACCTACTACCAGACATTCCCCCAGTCCAGATCCTGATTCAGACTTCCCTACCTTTCCCTCCACCTCAGCTCCCACCACCTCAGCCGGACCCTCCTCCTCAGCTCCACCTACTCAGCCCATGGAGGTTCGGATTTCTCCTGAGCAGCTCCGGGAGTTGCGGCAGGAGATTGTTAGAGATCTTCGGGACGACCTGCTAAGGGAGCTCCGAGGTCCAGCCTCTGCACCCTCCTCTGCGTTGGTTCCCTCCTTATCAGCCGTGACCGAGATGACGGCTCATCTGAGGGAGGAGATCTTCAACGTCAGAAGCCTGATACAAGCCCAGTTCTCCAACATGAGCGATGTCACGAGCAACACTCGGAAGATGCGCGATGACATCCGACACGATATGAGGACTACTAGTCAGGGGGCCGAGTGCTTGGCGAATGTGCTGATTGCCAAGCTGGACACACTTCAGGAGACTCTGACCGAGCTCTCCACGACACATAGCAGGGCCACCTCGGCCATTATCTCCCAGCTAGGGAATGTTGTGGACGGGGTCGGTCTCCTCATGGAGCAAAACAGATTGAGAGGAGGAGCCACATCCTCGAGGAGACCCTAGCTGATTTTGTTTTATTTTGACATGTATTTTCTGCTTTACTTATTATATTCACAAATGTACTTACATATACATCAATACAATGAGTAGAGAAATTCTCTTCAATATTGTGCAAATTGATCTCTGCTTGCTTGTGTGTTCTACTCACTTCCTTTTTGATACGATGACAAAAAGGGGGAGAATATATTTAATAGATATGTAAAAGGAAAAAGAAAATCAATAAAAAGGAAAACTTTTAAAACACACAATAATTTGTTCTAAGTGGATTCAATACCTCGAGGCTCATTATCTCTCTGTTGGGGCTCCTACTGGAGTAATCTCCAGAATCTATTCAAGGGATATTCGGAGATTAGTTGAATCCTACTCAAGAACAAAGTGACAGATTTTCCCTCTAAAATCCAAAAATTTAAGTTCAAAAGCTTCAATGCATTAAAAGAAAATTCAGAGAATCAAAACAAGTTGAATGCATATGTTGAGGGGGAGAATCTGAACTTTTAAGAAAGCAAAATCATTAAAGACATATAAGCCAAACAATTGATTGCATGACATGAAGGCTTATATAATTCCAAATGAAAGGGAGAGCTTTAACTCCAAAATTTATTGTTTCACACCTTTCAAGTTTGGATAAATTAAATAACCAGACACTTGAATTCATTTCAAAATTTTATCAATAAATTTCCTTGTGTGTTGCGCAATTCACTGTACATATACTCAATGTTTTGTCATCATCAAAAAGGGGGAGATTGTGGAGTGATTGATCATAACCCTATTTGATTTTGATGAGATCAAAGCATTTGAGTATATCTTATGCTTACTAATGAATTCAATCTAGTGTTTTAGTGAAAATCTTATAAATTTATGGTTAAGAGCGTCTAGACTTGGTTCAAGATATTTTGGATAAGTTAAGAAGTCAAGTTGAACCAAAGTCTGAGACTCGAGTCGACTCCGGGATATTACGAGTCGACTCCAAGCGTATCAGAAGCACTGGCACAGGCTCGAGTCGACTCCGAAATATTACGAGTCGACTCCGACTAAGAACAGACAGATGAACAGAAAGACTCAATTCAAAACCTGTCAACGAGTCGACTCCTGAAGAGCGCGAGTCGACTCCGAAGCTTGTCGAGTCGACTCTGGAGTAGTATGAGTCGACTCTAGGGAGTTACAGACAAAAAGTCAGAGAGCAATTTTTGACCCTAAGAGCCGAGTCGACTCCTGAGGAATGCGAATCGACTCCGATGGTTGGCAGGTCGACTCCAAAGAAAGCTAGAGTCGACTCTCAGTGTTAAACTAGGCAAAAGTCAGAGAGCAGTTTTCGGACACTGAGATCCGAGTCGACTCCCGCAATGCCCGAGTCGACTCCGAGACAGCGCGACCCCAAAAAGACAGAAGACCTAATTGTTGTCTCTGAGACGCGAGTCGACTCCAAGACAGCTCGAGTCGACTCCAAGGCAGCGCTACACCAAAAAGACAGAAGGCTGTGTTTCAGAAACTGAGAGCCAAGTCGACTCCGGAACAGCTCGAGTCGACTCCAAGACTGGACGAGCCAAAAGACAGAGATTGGGAGTTCGGGCTCTGAGCGCCGAGTCGACTCCCAGTATTTTCGAGTCGACTCGAGTGGGCCAAGTTGAAGAATAGCTCTGTGGATTTCATGGGATGAGCCGACTCTAAAAATGCCAGGTCAGCTCCAGGTTTTGGCGAGTCGACTCCGGGTTAAGTCGAGTCGACTCCCAGTCGAGAAGCTCACTTTAATTCAAATCCGGATCAGTTGCCGAGCCGACTCCAGAAAAGCATGAGTCGACTCCCGCTACAGCCGAGTCGACTCCAGATCGCGCGAGTCGACTCCGACCCCAACGGACACATTGTCAGGATGTGCAGAGTGTGCAGAACGGCTAGTAAAGTGAGTCTAACGGCTAGTTTCCGTGGGGAATGGCTTAAATAGCCACAGGGGACTGTAGCAAAGGAGAGAAGCAACATTCCACTCAAAGAAAACAAGAATCCTTCATCTGCAAACGATTTTTCAACGGAAAAGAAGGAAGAGCACCATTAACTCTATTCAACCGACTCTTCCCAGCATTAAAGAAGTCTCCTCCAGCCTTCAAGTCTTCCAGACATTCAAGAGAAGACAGAAAGTTCAAGAAGCCCTTCTCTACTCCAACTCAAATGTGTTTGAGGGCTCTAAACTTCTCTCTTAGTTATATCGCTGTATATCTGCTTTTTAGAAGCTCTATTTTTCTGTTTGTCTTTGTTCTTTCCATTTGGTCTTTACTTGATTCAATCAGGGGATTGAATCAAGGGTGTATAGGTTTGTTGGTGAGCCTAGGTTGAAACCAACGGTGTAAGGGTTCGATTGTGATCCCGGAAAAACAATCGGGGTGGTTCTAGTCAGTGAGCCTGGGAAAACCGATCGAGTTCGTTGTGACCTCGTAAAACAACAAGTTTGGTTGTGAGCTTGTAAAACAACCGGCTGTAATCCGAGGGGTTATAGTGAATTCCCAAGTGAGACTTGGGGAGTGGACGTAGGAGCAAGGGTTAGCTCCGAACCACTATAAAATCCTTGTGTTTGTGATTGTCTTGTTATTTGCACTTTCTTTTCATTCATTGCTCACAGCATCTAATTAATTAACCTGCAAAAAGAATTAATTTGTTATCCACAAATGTTTTAATTGCAAAATTAGTGTAAAACCCAATTCACCCCCCCTCTTGGGTTATCTATCTGGGCAACAATTTAGAAATTAATCCCTAATGACACATGCCTCAAATTCTCAACTCCTTGAAATTATGTATCATCATCTATTAAGTTTTTGGACGATTCATGGACACATACAAACATGAATAAAAAATAAATTGCCCAATCTTATTTATTAATAAGTGTCAAATTACAAATTTATGCCCCAGATTACAAATATGCGTCAGCCACGTTGGCTTCTAGGGTATACTTCTAACAATCTCCAACTTGCACTAAAGCCAATCAAACATATATTTAAGTCCTATTTTTTCAAGATGGACTTCTAATTTCTTCTGACTCAGCTGCTTAGTGAATGGGTCCGTCACGTTATTAGTGGAGTCTACTCTCTGCACCTCTACATATTTCTTTTCGAGGTAGTCGCGAATTAGATGAAATCGCCGCTCTATGTGCTTGGACTTCTGGTGAGACCTCGGCTCCTTAGCCAGTGCTATGGCGCCGTTGTTGTCGTAGAAAAGGGTTATGGCATCTGATGACATGACTCCTAGCTCTTCGACAAACGTTTTGTACCAGAACGCTTCCTTCGCAGCATCCGATGCAGTAATGTACTCAGCTTCCATGGTAGAATCTGCAATAATCGATTGCTTGAAACTCTTCCAATTTATCGATCCTCCATTGCATAAGAATACATATCCTGATGTAGACTTTCTATCATCAGGGTCAGTCATGAAGTCTGAATCAGTATATCCTTCTACTTTTAACTCTGTGCCTCCCCCAAAGACCAAAAACAGATCCTTAGTCCTTCTCAAGTACTTAAGGATATTTTTCACAGCTATCCAGTGCTCCTCATCTGGATTTGACTGATATCTACTCCTGACACTCATAGCATGTGCTATATCAGGTCGAGTACATAGCATGGCATACATGAGGCTCCCTATTGCCGATGCATAAGGGATCCTGCTCATGCGCTGAATCTCTTCAGATGTTTTGGGGCACATCTTTTTGGAGAGATTTATCCCATGCCTTAGGGTAACAATCCCCTCTTAGAGTTTTCCATGCTGAACCTCTTCAGCACTCCTCTTTGTACATTTTCTGTGATAGGCAAAGCATCCTCTTAGATCTATCTCTATAGACCTTAATCCCCAAAATATAAGATGCTTCACCAAGATCTTTCATAGAGAACTTCTTAGACAGCCATAACTTGACCGATGTGAGCATGGGAATATCATTCCCAATTAGGAGTATATCATCCACGTACAATACGAGGAATACTGTAGCCCTCCTACTGACCTTTTTGTACACACATGGTTCCTCTTCGTTCTTGATGAAATCAAACGATTTGATCACATCATCGAAATGAGTGTTCCAACTCCGAGATGCTTGCTTTAGTCCATAAATGGATCTTTGCAGCTTGCAGACCTTGTGATCACCATCACTGAAAGTGAAACCCTGAGGCTGTTCCATATAGATATTTTTCTCAAGATATCCATTAAGAAAAGCAGTTTTCACATCCATCTGCCATAACTCATAATTATGATAGGCTGCAATGGCAAGCAACATTCGAATGGACTTCAGCATGGCTACCGGTGAAAAGGTATCTTGATAGTCAATGCCTTCGCGCTGACTATAACCTTTTGCCACCAACCTTGCCTTATAGGTCTCTACCTTGCCATCCGAACCCATTTTTCTTTTGTAGATCCATTTACACCCAATAGGTACTATACCTTCAGGCGGATCTACTAAGGTCCATACTTGGTTGGAATGCATGGAGTCTATTTCTGACTTCATCGTATCAATCCATTTTTCGGAGTCGATGTCTAACATTGCTTCGTTATAGGTCTTGGGATCATTACTATGATCTCTTTCTTCCATGAGAAACTCTTCCTCTATTTCCTCTGTAAGCATACCTAAGTATCTTTCAGGAGGATGGAAGATCCTACTGGATCTACGAAGTGGACGAGGTTCTTCATGTATTGGCTCAATGTGAATAGGTTCACTAGGCTCAATTGCTCGTTGCTCTTCAGAGACTTTCTCTTCGAGCTCAGTTTTTCTTCCACTGCCTCTATCAAGGATAAATTGTTTTTCCAAAAAGATGGCATGTCGGCTCACAAACACTTTGTGATCTTCTGGGATGTAAAAATTGTATCCTAACGACTCTTTAGGATATCCAATAAAACGAGCACCAATTGTCCTAGACTCTAACTTGTCCGCCTGTTGTCGCTTGACTTGGGCTGGACATCCACAAATCTTGAGATAACCCAGACTTGGTTTCTTACCATGCCATATCTCATACGGTGTGATAGGAACGAACTTAGAGAAAACTCTGTTCAATATATAGATAGCTGTAAGTAGGGCCTCTTCCCACAAGAAAAAAAGAAAGTCAGTGAAGCTCATCATGGACCTGACCATATCCAATAGGGTCTGATTCCTCCTTTCTGACACTCCGTTAAGTTGAGTTGTTCCAGGAGGTGTCCATTGTGAAACTATACTATTTTGTTTGAGATAATCTCGAAACTCTCCACTAAGGTATTCTCCTCCTCGATCTGATCGAAGAACCTTAATGAGTTTCCCTATCTGTTTTTCTACTTCAAATCTGAATTCTTTAAATCTTTCAAATGCCTCAGATTTATGTCTCATAAGATAGACATAACCATACCATGAGAAATCATCAGTAGAAGTAATAAAGTAGAAAAATTGATCCCTAGCCTGCACATCGAATGGGCCACATACATCAGTGTGTACTAGGGCAAGTATTTCAGTGGACCTCTCCCCGTATCTTACAAAGGATAATCGGATATGACTCAGAAGTCAATGAACTCAAAAGTCCATGTTTCTCCAATTTGTTAATTATGTCTTCTCCTATATGACCAAGTTTGAGGTGCCATAAATACTTTTGATTTATCTCATCTCTAGATCTTTTGGATCCTATGGTACTCACTGTATGCTCAGATATGTTCATAGATACATCCATATGTAAGTGATAGAGACCATCAATCATAAAACCACGTCTAAACAGTTTATTTCGCAAATAAATAGAAACGTAGTCTTTATTGAAATTGAATTCATAATGTTCCTGTGCTAGACAAGATACAGAAATCAGATTTCTGCTAGCACTAGGTACAAAATAACAATCTCTAAGTATCAAACTAAATTCTGACGGTAAATGCAAAGAAAATGTGCCCACAGCAACAACTGCAACTCTTGCTCCATTGCCAACCCTTAGGGTTACCGCACCTTCTGTAAACCTTCTACTTTCCTTTAGACCCTGCATGGTAGTGCACAAGTGAATACTAGAACTAGAGTCTATAACCCAACTGGAAATAGAAGAAACCGTTAGATTAGTTTCAATAATGAGCATATTAGACATACCTTCAGAAGGCGTGTCATCCTTCTTGCTCTTTATGTTTTCCATGTAGATAGGACAGTTCCTCTTCCAATGGCCATCTTCATTGCAATGGAAACATTTTTCTTTGGGTTCGGCCTTCTTTTTAGGAACTTCCTTCTTCGGCTTTTTTTCGGTCATCTGCTTCTTTGCAGGCTTCTTTTTTCTTCCCAGTAGACTTTCTCTTGGAAGTAGAAGCTAGCTCAGCAGCGAGAATTGTGCCCCTTGAACCTTTCAAGGCTCCCGCAGTTGTCACCAACATATTCAATAATTCAAGTTTGGTGCATTCAATTTTATTCATATGGCATTTTACAATAAATTGCCCATATGAAGATGGCAACGGCTGTAGTATCAAATCCGTTTGCAAATCCTTGTGCATGGTCATGCCAAGCTTCTCAAGCTCCTCAAGATCCTTGATCATGGTCAAACCATGTTCATGGACAGACTGCCCATGACGCATCTTGGCTTTGAAGAGCCGCTTGGACACTTCAAACCTTGCTGCACGACTTTGTTCACCATACAACTCTTGTAGGTGATTTAGTATGTCCTTAGCAGTCTTTATGCTCTCATGCTGGTATTGCAATTCGTTGGACATGGATGCCAAAATGTAACACCTAACCTTATTGTCGTCATCCAACCATTTTGCATGCGTCTCATGCTGCTCATTGGTTGCACAGGTTGGTAACACCGGGAGTTCATGGTCAAGAACATAAACTATCTTTTCGCAACTCAAGACAATCTTCAAGTTGCGGAGCCAATCTTTATAGTTTGGTCCGGTCAACCTATTGTTATCTAGAATTCGAACTATCGGGTTGGAAGCCATTGACATCTGCAGAGAGTAAAGATTCTAATTAGAAATTTGTATTTGACATTAATTTGTTTTAGAGACTTTTAAAACAAAATTGGATCAAATCCTCCCACTATTTCTCGGATCTCTCACACTCTCCTGGTAAAGATACGTAAACCTGCGACTTAGGGTTTCGAGTGGGGTGCTGCAGTCCCACCAATCCACATGTCACCTCATCTAACAGTTATTGAAGATACATAATCGATGAGTGTACAACTCTTGTACAATGCTTTGTAAGCATATTGAGCTAACCTGGTCTTCAAGTCATAAGGACCTCACCTAACAGTTATTGGATCCGTTCCTTGGTTAAGTCAGTGATAAGTGCTTAATAATCTATAATTTAGTTATCTTTCTATAGCACTTATCAATGTTTTTAAACTGATAAATATATATTTTACCATAAAATTAAATAAACATTGAAATGAATTTAAAATATGGTAAGAGGTAAATAATTCTTTTCTTAAAATAGACTCTAAACTTGTCTCTCTCCTGGTTATAATCTTTCATGAAAACATATAAGGAGGAGATTGTGTTGACCCGATTTGGTAACCTGATGGAGTTGTAATCAAGCTAAGGTTATAATTAAATGGGTTTTGGTCCTGATTCGATCGAAAGTTATAATTAATTATGTATGGGGCAAAGGTTTGATTAACCCTTTTTATTAGGTCACGGTCCGGTTTTTAGTCTTGTCTGGTCGAGTTCGATCTGAAGCAGCTTAGCAAGAATTAAATTTAAAAGACATTGGGCTCGAGAACAAGTTAAAGCAACTCAACGATCATGACCCACCGCAAATCCAAAGCCAATTTCCAACCAACTCGTTACCTGCCTTCATATAAAATTCATAATAATAATAATAACTAAATATTCACGATTCACTGTTCATATGAACAGTGTCCAGTTAAAACACTGTTCATATGAACAGTGTTAAAATAAAAATAAAAAATAAAATGCCAAAAATACTGTTCATATAAACAGTGTTTGTGAAAACACTGTTCATGTGAACAATATTAGAGAAAAAATAAATAATACATAATAAATAAAAAAATAAATAATAAAAAATAAAAAAATTGGAAATTCACTGTTTATCTTTTCCTTCCCAGCGTTGCAACAGGAGACCTCTTCCCAGCAGCCAGCGATACAAATCATCCACGCGGTGCAACCCCAACCCATTCCAAGCTTCATCGTGATGAGGCCATCAACAGCCCGCACGCGGTGAACGTCCCAGCAGCCGGTAATCCAGCAACCTCCCATGCCCGTCTGACTGCAAGCGGGATCCAAGCATCACACCCAGCCACCCACCATCCGCGGCTCCCTCCCGACGATCCCGCGATCAAATCCGCCGGCGACCAGTCCTCCGTGATTCCAGTCGGCCGCAATCAGCCGCGTGCCCACCGTGCCCGTGCGGTCGACTCTTCCCAGCAGCGGAGATCCGGCCCCTTTGCCATCACAGCCCGCGTCTTCTCCTCCGAGATCAACGATCCACTCCTAGTAGTCGAAATCCCAGCATCTCTGCCTCTTCCTCCGCCCGTGACGCAGCCCGCAGCCGAGATCCAGCTCCGCCATCAACCGCGTGCGTTCCGAGCCGCATCAAGAGCCTAGCTACTCTCCGTGATCCCAACCTCCTCCGCGTCCGGGCATCCGGTGATCTCACATCCGCATCTCCAGCACGCTCTCAGTGGACCATCAAGGGGGAGAATGGGTATAAAGAGGGTGGCCATCGGCTTGGAAGGGGAGAGCTGGGTTGTGAAAGAAACAGGGGAACCCCTGTTTCGGTGAAGAGAAGAAGAGAGGTTCGGTTGGGAGAAAAAGAAAAGAAAAGAAAAGAGGGGGGAAAGAAAATAGTTTGTGATATTTTTGGAAGAATGGGAGGTGAAGGCTTTCATTTGAAGATGGAAGGACATCCGGCCACCATGCGCGGCTGAACACCTAGTCTAGGGCTGGATGAAGCCCTAGCAATGTATCAGGACATTGTAGTTCTTACTCTTTTAATTTTTTGGAGCTTGTTTAAATTCTTATTATCAATGAAAAATCCTTTTACGATGTTTAAACTTTGAGCATGCTATTTATTATTCATGTCTGCTAAAGTAGTCTAAGATGATCCATGCCTAGGAAGATGAGGTATGCTGCACTCTAGGTTAGCATAATTAGGTAGACACTTTTTGCTATGCCTGAGATGGATCTTCCTAAAACTCTTTATGCTTTTATTTCAAAAAGGCTTGTAGCCAAATTGCATGCCTCTCCAAAAGACAAAAATTAAGAACACAGTCCCTGATGCAATGCTATGTGGTGGATTCCAAACCCTAGATCTATCTACTCTGATAAATTTCAATTCGCACTCATAGTTTAATTTAGTTAAATCGAGTTAGCAAATTCTTCTTCGTTATTTATTTTTTTTTAAAAAAAGAAAAATAACTTATTCTTCAATCCTTGTGGACCGACACCCGTAATCACTATCCTACAGGATACGTGCTATTGCGTGGTTTATTTTTGAAATTGAAATAACCGAGCAATTTTTGGCGCCGTTGCCGGAGATTACTAGCATAGTTATTTTTTCTATCATTAAAAAAATTAATTAATTAAAAAAAATTAAAAAAATATATATATATATGTCTAAAATAAAATAAAAAAATTATTTTCTATTATTGTTACTTTTCTTATCTCTTTTTTCTCTTCTACTAATTTTTTTAAATTTTCTTTTGATCTTATTTGATCAGGAATCGAAGGAAAAATCTGGGATGATCAAAAAGAGAACTGCTGGAAAAGGAATGCTGTAGAGGTTTGCCTAAAAAAAATTAAATTGCTGGGAAAATTTCCTTTGGTAACCTCTAAACCTTTCTTATTTAAATTAATTATTAGCTTGAAATTTTGTGGTGATTGTTTGATTTTAATTTCAGCAAAAGTGTGAATGCATGCCTGATACACATACACCAATTAATCTGCATTTAGTAAGGGCAATCACCCCAACAAGATAAGAGCCGGATTTCATCACCGGACTCTTGCCCAATTTAGGTGAACTCAATCTCACATAGTGTCACTTTAATTAAAATCAATTAGACATTGGCCCCTAGGGACATTCGAGCTCAATAGGACGAAGATCACCGAAAGTTGCACCAATTTCGCTTTGTGGCTTAGTTGATGTTTAGGCAAGCTTTGTCCCTATAAGGGAGACAGTTCATCTGTTCGAGGCAAGTGGGTTTTAAGTGGAACCTTTGCGAACGCATCGTGACCCCTCCACTTACCTGGAAGCTTACCTGGTCAACTCGGTTCATTAGACCAGATTGGAGGCTTAGGTGCCCTCTTCAAACTAGTTAGGAGCTGTCTAGTGATTTTAGGACAAAGACTAGGATTGATATGCTTTTCTCTTTTATTGCATGCTTGATTGATCGAGTACTAGTGTATGCAAGGTAGTCGTTCTAGAGTACGAAACCTATTATCTTTTGACCCTGAAATAGAACAAACCCTTAGGAACATTCGAGCTAAGATCAAAACATTAGGATCATCCCCACCTCCTGAGATGGCTGAAGAACAACCCAAACTCCTGAGAGAGTACTTTACTCCCACCATTTACACTTCCCCATCTTGCATTCGATTACCTGAAGTAGCAGCGGTACAATATGAAATAAAGTCTAGTGTGATCCAAATGCTCCCATCTTTTTATGGGCTCACCAACGAAGACCCATATAAACACTTAGATGAATTTCTTGAGATTTGCACCACTGTCAAGATTCAGAACTTTACTGATGATGCTCTAAAACTTAGATTATTTCCCTTCTCCCTTAAAGATAGAGCCAAACAATGGCTGAATTCTTTAGAAGCTAACTCGATTCGTTCTTGGGATCAAATGCAACAAGAATTCCTTAAAAAATACTTTTCTATAGGAAGAACGAACCAGTTTAGACGTGCCATTACAAGCTCCCTCCACCATGCTTCATGTTCTCGTCAAGCACCCCCGAATTTTCAAAGAAAAGGGGCCATTTGTGAAATAAGTCATTCTATGGACCTGTCTAGCAAGGTAGATGCATTGTCCCATAAGATTGACCAACTAATGATAGGAGGACATGTCGTTAGCTCTTCCCAAGCACAAGTGTGTGCTATCTGTTCTAGCCCATCGCATCCTATTCATGAGTGCCCCTCAGCACTCCAATTTTCCGAACTCGTGTAAGAACACATCAATGCTGCCCAAACACAGCCCAGACCGGGTAATGACCCATTTTTCAATACATATAACCCGGGTTGGCAGAATCATCCAAATTTTTCTTGGAGGCAGCAAGCTTCTAATACCTCCCAACCCTTCTCCCAAAATTTTCAAAACCCTTAGAATTTTCATCTCTACCATCCCTTAACTCAAGTTCAGCATCCTCCTCCTCCAACCCAAAGAAATACAGCCTTTGAGGAGAAGGTGTTGACTGCCCTTCAAGGTTTGGATGCAAACACACAACTATTGCACTCTCACACGCAATCAATTGCTAAGCTAGAATCCCAAATGGGTCAACTAGCTAATGCATTAAACAAGCGAGAGGAAGGTAAGCTTCCAAGTCAACCAATGAGTAATCCTAGGGGACAATACGTGGCTCAAGAAACTCGACTAAATCATGAGCAAGCCAATGCTCTGACTACCCTAAGGAGTGGACGTATAATAGATAATAAGGTTGGGGAGGGTAACAATAAGGAAGGTGAAGAAGAAGAGAAGAATGTATCACATGAAAACCCAAAACCTTCTTCAGCTAGTCCACCATCTGCCACAACCCACATTCCAAAGGCTCCATTCCCTGAAGCACTTAATGCACCCTCTCCCTTTGGCAAGAAGGGAACTTCATTAGAAGAGATGATGGAGGTCTTCAAACAAGTTAAAATCAACCTCCCACTCCTTGATGCCATCAAACAAGTTCCCTCCTATGCCAAATTTCTCAAAGACTTTTGCACCCAAAAGCGGAAATCTAGGACACATGTGCCTAAAAAGGTTCTCCTAACTGAGCAGGTAAGTTCCATTCTCCAACACAACACCCCTCCAAAATTCAAAGACCCTGGTGCTCCCACTATTTCTTGTGTCATAGGAAATAACTCCATCGACCGAGCACTTTTAGATCTAGGGGCAAATGTGAATCTTCTACCCTATTCAGTCTATGAAAAATTTGTGTTAGGTGAATTAAAACCTACCTCGGTGTCCTTACAATTGGCTGATCGATCTGTGAAGATACCACGGAGGATGATTGAAGATGTTCTTGTCAAGGTAGACAAATTCTATTTTTCAGTAGATTTTATCGTCCTTGATATGGAACATGTGCCCAACCTAAAAAAACAAATCCCTGTGATCCTTGGTCGTCCCTTTTTAGCAACAGCCAATGCATGTATCAACTGTAGAACTGGATCAATGGATATATCATTTGGGAACATGAAAATTAAGTTGAATGTGTTTCATGCCGCCGACCAACATGTGAGGGAAGATGAGTGTTGCCTAATTGACGAAATGGATGATCTTGTAGAGGAAGCCCTTCCCTATATCTTAGCAGATGACCCCCTAGAGGCATGCTTGGCCCATTTTGACATTGACAACTTTGACATAGACAAGGCCATAGAAGAAGTCAACATCTTACTCGACAATCAATCTCCCATGAGTTCTCTTCCTTGGAAGATCCAACCTGAACCTCTTCCCCCCATTGCTAGCGCACCACTTTGTCCTTCCATTGATTCTCCACCTAAACTCGAGTTGAAGCCACTTCTGACAACTCTTAAGTATGCTTTTCTAGGACCAGAAGATACTCTCCCTGTAATCATCGCGGCCAACTTATCTACGGAACAGGAAGTTAAACTTTTAAGGGTGCTAGAAGAGAATAAACATGCCATAGGATGGTCTGTAGCCGATTTGAAAGGGGTTGACCCCTCCATATGCATGCATCGAATTCACCTCGAAGATGATGTAAAGCCCATCCGAGAAATGCAAAGAAGACTCAATCCTAACATGAAGGAGGTAGTCAAGAAAGAAGTGGTGAAATTACTAGATGCTGGAATCATCTACCCGATTTCTGATAGTAAGTGGGTAAGTCCGACACAAGTGGTGCCAAAAAAATCAGGTATCACTGTGGTTGAAAATACGGAAGGAGAATTGATACAAACACGCACAACCACGGGTTCGCGCGTGTGCATTGACTACAGGAAACTTAATTCAATGACTAGGAAGGACCATTTTCCTCTACCTTTCATAGATCAAATTTTGGAACGGTTGGCTGGTCAAGGTTTCTACTACTTCTTAGATGGTTATTCTGGATATAATCAAGTACCTGTTTACCCGGACGATCACGACAAAACCACTTTTACTTGCCCATTTGGGACATTTGCATATAGGAGGATGCCTTTTGGATTATGCAATGTACCCGCAACTTTTCAACGATGCATGATGGCCATTTTTTCAGATATGGTGGAAAACTTTCTAGAAGTGTTCATTGATGATTTCTCAGTTTTTGGCCTATCCTTTGACGATTGTCTGGACAATTTGACCTTAGTTTTGAAAAGATGTAAGGAGACCAACCTAGTATTAAGTTGGGAAAAGAGCCATTTCATGGTTCAAGAAGGCATAGTTTTAGGACACGTCGTGTCCAAGAGGGGCATTGAAGTAGATAAAGCCAAAGTCGATCTTATTTCCAATCTCCCTCCACCCAAAACTGTGAAACAAATCCGATCATTCCTTGGCCATGCTGGTTTCTACCGTCCCTTCATTCAAGATTTCAGTAAGATTTCCAAACCCTTGTGCAATCTTCTGGCCAAGGACACTCCCTTTGTCTTTGATAAAGCATGCGAGGAGGCATTTGAAAATCTTCGCTCGAAATTGACCACTGCACCTATCATACGGCCCCCTAATTAGACCCTTCCATTTGAATTAATGTGTGACGCATCCGACTATGCAATTGGGGCAGTTTTAGGGCAACGGCTAGATAAAGTACCTCATGTCATCTACTACGCTAGTAAAGCACTCTCAGATGCACAATTGAACTACACCACCACTGAGAAAGAGTTACTAGCTGTAGTATTTGCGCTAGACAAGTTTCGATCTTATCTTTTAGGATCCAAGGTTACTGTATTCACTGATCATGCTGCCCTTCGATACCTTCTTGCAAAGAAGGATACCAAACCCCGTCTGATTCGATGGATTCTTTTACTACAAGAATTTGACCTAGAAATTCGTGACAAGAAAGGAACTATAAATGTCGTAGCAGACCACTTATCTAGGATTCTTCTTGAGCCCTCTAAGAATACCTCACCCTTACATGATGCTTTCCCAGATGAACAATTATTTGGGGTACAAGGAATGAAAATGGTATGGTTTGCAAACATAGTAAATTACCTTGCCATAGGACGAATTCGTGATGATTGGTCAACTCAAGACAAGAACCGATTCTTTTCACAAGTAAAGTTCTATTATTGGGATGATCCCGATCTATTCAAGTATTGTCCCGATCAAGTAATCCATCGATGTGTCCCCGAATGCGAATTTCAAAGTATTCTTTCATTCTGCCATTCACAAGCTTGTAGGGGACATTTTGGGGGTAGAAAAACTGCAGCAAAAGTTTTACAGAGTGAATTTTATTGGCCCACTCTTTTCAAAGATGCCCATAACTTTTGCCAAACTTGTGAACGGTGCCAACGGATGGGTACCATCTCCCGTAGAGATATGATGCCTCTCAATCCTATTTTAATTGTAGAAATATTTGATGTCTGGGGTATTGACTTTATGGGCCCTTTCCCACCATCCTTTGGTTTCGAATATATTCTTGTGGGGGTTGATTATGTTTCAAAATGGGTAGAAGCTGTCGCCACTAAAACTAATGACCACAAGGTTGTGATTAAATTTTTACATGAAAACATCTTTTGTCGTTTTGGCACACCCCGAGCCATCATCAGTGATGGGGGATCTCATTTTTGCAACCGGTCTTTCGAGGCTTTGGCTCGCAAATATAACATCACCCACAAAGTTGCTACCCCATATCATCCCCAAATGAGTGGACAAGTCGAGGTGTCCAATAGGAAGTTAAAACACATCTTAGAAAAAACGGTACGTCCCGATAGGAAAGATTGGTCTCAAAGGTTAAATGATGCACTCTGGGCCTATCGTACTGCCTACAAAACTCCTATTGGCATGTCTCCCTACCGATTAGTTTTTGGAAAAGCTTGTCACTTACCGGTAGAACTTGAACATAGAGCTTTCTGGGCTATCAAAAAGTTTAACTTAGATATGGCAGTAGCTGGTCCTCACCGAAAACTCCAACTAAGTGAACTTGAAGAATTGCGCAATGAGGCTTATGAAAATGCTAAAATTTATAAAGCAAGGACTAAGGCTTTTCATGATAAAAATATTAACCGTAAGTCCTTCAAACCTGGTCAAAAGGTTTGGCTATTCAATTCAAAGTTGCGACTCTTTCCGGATAAACTTCGCTCTAGGTGGGATGGACCATTCGTAGTGAAAAAGGTTTTTCCTTATGGTGCAGTAGAGATCCAACACCTCAATGGTGGACATATTTTAAAAGTCAATGGTCAAAGGTTAAAACCTTATGTGGACTGTGTTACCGATGGGCAATTGATCGAATTTCTTAATTTGACAAACCCTGTTTATCAAAATAACTAAGGATGCACCGTGTCTGGCTGAAGACAATAAACTTAGCGCTTGTTGGGAGGCAACCCAATTCTCTTAGATTTTTTTTAACATTGAAGACAATGTTAGGTTTAGGTTTGGGGGTATTCATCTTGATTTTCATTTCTTGATTTTCATTCAAAAAAAAAAATTTGTTCGTAAAATAATTATAATAATAAAATTTTAAATAAAAAAAGTTTTTGTTTTTAAAAAACCTAATTTCTATACATGAATGCGAGAATGATAAATACACAAGGTATATAAAATTTAAAAAGCCCAATGACTAGTCGGAAGTAATATAAATTTAAGTTCTTTTTATTAAGTCTCTCTTAGGGAGTTGTAAGCTAATTAATACTTTGGAATTTCACTACATACTGGCCGACCCTTCTAAGATCTAAGCTCGACATTATGTTGATAGTATAGTAGCAATCTTGGACCCTGATGAATCATATTTATCGTATCCAAAAAAAAAAAAAAAAAAAAATCATCAATAAAAATGGATTTAGTCAGGAACATCGAAAAAGGCTACCTATTGTCAAAGGTCAAATGGGCTTGTGATGAGGACTCCGAGCATAAGTCCGTAGGGGAGTCTTGATGCCCAACACCTTATGCCAACTGGTGTGAGAGTTGTCGACTGATTGCTCATTACACGAAAAAATCACCACAAGAGTAAAAGTGCACAATTTATATATCTTTTATAAAAAAAAAACTCTGTATTGACCTTGAAAAAGGCAATAGTGTGAAAGCCGTCGTTTTAAAAATTCGAGTAAACTGGAATATTACAGATAAAGCCCGTGAGGTACTAAAGTAAACATCCACAACTCTCAAAATCCTGCAGATAAGATGATTTTGAATCAGTGAGCAGGTCCTTTCGACCAATCCTTGGAAACTACTAGTATTAGCAATATTTTGGAGATCCGAATCCTTAGCTTGTGTACGGTCCAGATTTCACCGAGCACTCCAGTATAAATGAGTCTTACAACTCCCTAAATGGAAACTTAATAACTTCAACTTGAATTGCATCTTGACCTAGGGATCAATTGATTTTAAAAAAAAAAGAAAAGAAATTAATAATAACAATAATGATAAATGATTTATTGAAGTTTGTGGGTATCTTCACTGAAAATCCTCACGAGACTACAACTCGTCCACTAGGGTAACCTAGGGGTTTAAAGCCTTGTTACATATAGTAAATGTAACCGCGATGCCTGCGAAAGTGAGTTAAAATTCTTCTTTTCTAGTTTTATTTTGCTCGAGGACTAGCAAAACATATGTTTGGAGATGTGATAAGTGCTTAATAATCTATAATTTAGTTATCTTTCCATAGCACTTATCAATGTTTTTAAACTGATAAATATATATTTTACCATAAAATTAAATAAACATTGAAATGAATTTAAAATATGGTAAGGGGTAAATAATTCTTTTCTCAAAACAGACTCTAAACTTGTCTCTCTCTTGGTTATAATCTTTCATGAAAATATATAAGGACGAGATTGTGTTGACCCGATTTGGTAACCTGATGGAGTTGTAATCAAGCTAAGGTTATAATTAAATGGGTTTTGGTCCTGATTCGATCGAAAGTTATAATTAATTATGTATGGGGCAAAGGTTTGATTAACCCTTTTTATTAGGTCACGGTCCAGTTTTTAGTCTTGTCTGGTCGAGTTCGATCTGAAGCAGCTTAGCAAGAATTAAATTTAAAAGACATAGGGCTCGAGAACAAGTTCAAGCAACTCAACGATCATGACCCACCGCAAATCCAAAGTCAATTTCCAACCAACTCGTTACCTGCCTTCATATAAAATTCATAATAATAATAATAACTAAATATTCACGATTCACTGTTCATATGAACAGTGTCCAGTTAAAACACTGTTCATATGAATAGTGTTAAAATAAAAATAAAAAATAAAAAAAATAAAAAATAAAATGCCGAAAACACTGTTCATATGAACAGTGTTCGTGAAAATACTATTCATGTGAACAGTGTTAGAGAAAAAATAAATAATACATAATAAATAAATAAATAAATAATAAAAAATAAAAAATTGGGAATTCACTGTTTATCTTCTCCTTCCCAGCGTTGCAACAGGAGACCTCTTCCCAGCAGCCAGCGATACAAATCATCCACGCGGTGCAACCCCAACCCATTCCAAGCTTCATCGCGATGAAGCCATCAACAGCCCGCACGCGGTGAACGTCCCAGCAGCCGGTAATCCAGCAACCTCCAACGCCCGTCCGACTGCAAGCGGGATCCAAGCATCACACCCAACCACCCACCGTCCGTGGCTCCCTCCCGACGATCCCGTGATCAAATCCGCCGGCGACCAGTTCTCCGTGATTCCAGTCGGCCGCAATCAGCCGCGTGCCCACCGTGCCCGTGCAGTCGACTCTTCCCAGCAGCGGAGATCCAGCCCCTTTGCCATCACAGCCCGCGTCTTCTCCTCCGAGATCAACGATCCACTCCTAGCAGTCGAAATCCCAGCATCTTCGCCTCTTCCTCCGCCCGTGACGCAGCCCACAGCCAAGATCCAGCTCCGCCATCAACCGCGTGCGTTCCGAGCCGCATCAAGAGCCCAACTCCTCTCCGTGATCCCAGCCTCCTCCGCGTTCGGGCATCCCGTGATCTCACATCCACATCTCGAGCATGCTCTCAGTGGATCCATCAAGGGGGAGAATGGGTATAAAGAGGGTGGCCATCGGCTTGGAAGGGGAGAGCTGGGTTGTGAAAGAAACAGGGGAACCCCTGTTTCGGTGAAGAGAAGAAGAGAGGTTCGGTTGGGAGAAAAAAAAAAGAAAAGAAAAGAGGGGGGAAGAGAATAGTTTGTGATATTTTTGGAAGAATGGGAGGTGAAGGCTTTCATTTGAAGATGGAAGGACATTCGGCCACCATGCGCGGCTGAACACCTAGTCTAGGGCTGGATGAAGCTCTAGCAATGTATCAGGGCATTGTAGTTCTTACTCTTTTAATTTTTTGGAGCTTGTTTAAATTCTTATTATCAATGAAAAATTCTTTTACGATGTTTAAACTTTGAGCATGCTATTTATTATTCATGTCTGCTAAAGTAGTCTAAGATGATCCATGCCTAGGAAGATGAGGTGTGCTGCACTCTAGGTTAGCATAATTAAGTAGACACTTTTTGCTATGCCTGAGATGGATCTTCCTAAAACTCTTTATGCTCTTATTTCAAAAAGGCTTGTAGCCAAATTGCATGCCTCTCCAAAAGACAAAAATTAAGAACACAGTCCATGATGCAATGCTATGTGGTGGATTCCAAACCCTAGATCTATCTACTCTGATAAATTTCAATTCGCACTCATAGTTTAATTTAGTTAAATTGAGTTAGCAAATCCTTCTTCTTTATTTTTTTTTAAAAAAATAACTTATTCTTCAATCCCTGTGGACCGACACACGTAATCACTATCCTACAGGATACGTGCTATTGCATGGTTTATTTTTGAAATTGAAATAACCGATCAGTCAGACCCACCGTATATCCCGCGAAAATAAAGCTGTGATTGGGTCCTCACTTAACAGTTATTGGAGCCTGTTGCCCAAGGTGACAAGCCAAGAGGGGGGGTGAATTGGTTTCTCTTAATTTTAACTATCTTACTTATGTTAAATGATGAGTTAGTGGAATTAAACAAATCACAATACAAACAACAAGAAGTATAGTGGTTCGGTGCTCTCCTTAGCACCTACGTCCACTTCCCAAGCGACCCCTTGGGAATTCACTATAATCCCGCAGATTACAGTTGGATTGTTTTCCGGGCTCACAATCCAAAAACCTTTACACTTTGGTTTTCCGGGTTCACCAAAAACCTATGTTGGTTTTACGGGCTCACCAACGAACCTATACAATTGGTTTTATGGGTTCACCAACAACCTACGTTGGTTTTACGGGCTTACCAACAACCTACGTTGGTTTTACGGGCTTACCAACAACCTATGTTGGTTTTTCGGGCTCACCAACGAACCTTTACAATTGGTTTTACGGGTTCACCAATCAACCTATTCCGTTGGTTTTGCGGGCTAACCAACTAACCTTTACAAGGAGTTTAATAAACAAAGTAAGAAGATTTAAGCTCCTAGATGAGCAAATATAATAATATAATCTACAAAGTAGAGTTTAGAGAATAGTTATCGCTTGATGTGACTTCTCTCTTCTTTGTCAAGGATGCTTCACTCTTCAAGGGTGGATGGAGCCCTTAATGACTCTTGGAATCTGCTCAACCACTTTCTTTTGACTCTTGAATGAAGCTCTTGGATGAAGCTTGCCTTGCTAGGGTTCTCTCTTGAATGCACTTGATGTATTTACCAAAGCTTGCTTTCTCTGATGAATACTCCCTCTTAAATACTTCTCCAACCTCCAAATAGTCCTTCCTGACCGTTGGATTGAAGAAACTAGCCATTTATAGCCGTTGGGAGTCCAAAAAGCACTTCTGCACAACTAGCCGTTATGCTTCTGCCCGTGCTTGGGTCGACCCAAACTTTTCTTGGGTCGACCCAAACCACTGTTCATCAGACTTGGGTCAGCTCAAGCTTTTTTTGGGTCGACCCAACTTTCACTTGGGTCGACTCAACCTTTCCTTGGGTCGACCCTCTCAGAACCACAGAAACTTGCAATTCAGCTTTTCTTCAGTTGGGTCGACCCAACATTTCTTTGGGTCGACTCAAGGTTCAGTTGGGTCGACTCAACTTCTTCTTGGGTCGACCCTCTCAGGGTTTCTAGAGAACCTTTTCTGTTATCTGTTCTGCCATTGCCTTTGGGTCGACTCTCTCAGTGTTTGGGTCGACTCAAGCGTGGGTCGACTCAACTTCCTCTTGGGTTGACCCTCTCAGTGTTTCCAGAGAACTGTTTTCTTGAGTCTTTGAGAGGCTTGAGGTTTGGGTCGACTCATGCTTTCCTTGGGTCAACCCAACTACTGTTCATCCGTGCCATTTTTGCAGAAGTGTGCCAAATGCTTTCTTGATGTGCCGGGGCCGACTCAATCATCCTTGGGGTCGACTCAATCCACACTTTGCTGCAACTCAAGGTTAGATTCATCCAAATAAACAATGAAATGCATCTTTATCTTATTATACAAATATACTGAGAGTAACAGACTTATAAATGAAGTATCGAATTAACTTGTAACATACTCTTGATTATTGCTTGTTAATCATCAAAATAACACTATCATCCTCAATATCCCCCTTTTTGATGATTACAAAATATAGAGTATGAGCCTATTGATACTTATCTTAGAATCAGTTTTAAAAGGGCTCAAGTTGCTGAATTTCAGCTTTTCAAATATGAGAGTGAAGTCTCCCCCTATTTCATTCAAATGTTTCCAATTTAACTTTTTGAATTGCTCCCCCTTTCATTTATATTTCATTAAAGATGAAACTCCAAAAATTTGAGATAAGGCATGAGTTTCAGGTTATGTATCGAGGTGTGAAAGGTGCGTGCCAAATTCTGAAATTCTATGTGCCAAATTCTGAAATTTAATTGAAATTTTAGATTTGATCATTTTCATTGTTACAAATTGCTCCCCCTTAAATGTATATGCTTTTCCATTATAATTTTCAATTTGTTTTACAACTTATTTCTCTTTTCTTACACAACTTATTTCTCTTTCTTTACTTCTCTCCCTTTTTGTTATCATCAAATAGGTGCATGGGAATAGATACAATAAATAACAAACATTCAAACTTCATTGATCAAAATAGGAACATTTTAGTACAATAATGCCAAAAACAAAAGCAAATACAATGTTCCTCAATCAAAGTTCAAAATACATGATAAACACAAAATACATATGAGAACTAGATACATATCCTAGGCTCTAAACAAGATCATGAGACTCTCCCGGATCGCTTGGCTACGGCTCTCTTGGGTCCCATTTCTCCAAGATCTTGAAGTAATCTACTGTTTGGAGATGATTGGAGAAGATTTGAGAGTGGGGAATAGGATTTTCGGAAGAGGACAAAGGGTAAACAGTGCCCTAGATAGCTCACGGGTCCCCCTTTTAACAGTGGGGTCCCGACGTTGGGTCGACTCAAGAATTTTCTTGGGTCGACCCTATTCTGGGTTGGGTCGACCCGAGTTCATAAATTTTTCCTTTCTCTTCCTTTTCACTTCTAAAAATTTTCCTTGCTTCCAATCCTTACAAATTCTTTCTGGAACAATGATACATGAGTAAGGAATCTATAGATTACAAGTTTGACTCATGTTTCATGGGTTTTTAGAAATGAGAGGAATGTATCATGAGACTGCTTGCTCCCTTTTATATCTCTTCAATAAAAAGGATTACATATGCCTAATTCCCTCCTTAGCGTGCAGAATCTATCTTCACTCAAGGGTTTTGTGAATATGTCGGCTAATTATTTTTCAGTGCATATATGCTCAATACATATGTTTTCATTTTGCACATGATTCCTAATAAAATGATATCTTATTTCTATGTGTTTGGCTTTAGAATGCTGAACCGAATTTTTAGTAAGGTTGATGGCACTAGTATTATCACACTTAATAGGAATATTATCTAGCTTAACTCCATAGTCCTCTAGTTGTTGCTTAAGCCATAGTATTTGAGCACAACAACTACCAGCAGCTATATATTCAGCTTCAGCTGTTGACAGTGCTACTGAATTCTTCTTTTTGCTAAACCATGATACTAAGTTGTTTCCTAAGAATTGACAAGTTCCACTAGTGCTCTTCCTATCTAATTTGCATTCAGCAAAATCAGCATCTGAGTATGCAAGCAAATCTAGACAGGAGTCTCTTGAGTACCATAATCCTATATTCATAGTTCCTCTTAAATATCTAAGAATTCTTTTAACAGCACTTAAATGTGACTCCTTAGGATCTGATTGGTATCTAGCACATATTCCTACACTAAATACGACGTCTGGTCTACTAGCAGTAAGGTAGAGCAAGGATCCAATTAGTCCTCTATAAAGCTTAATATCAATACTCTTTCTTTTTTCATCTTTGTCTAGCTTACTAGTAGGATTCATTGGAGTGCCTACTCTCTTATGATTTTTATTCCCAAACTTCTTTAGTATTTCCTTTGTATACTTAGTTTGATGAATGAAAATACCTTCTTTAGTTTGTTTGATTTGTAATCCTAGAAAAAAAAACTTAGTTCTCCCATCAAACTCATTTCGAATTATCCATGCATTAGATCAGCAAATTCTTTGCAAAGAGTATCATTTGTGGCACCAAAGATTATGTCATCTACATATATTTGTACCACTAATAGATTTTCGTCCTTTTTTTTGAGAAACAGTGTTTTATCTACATTTCCTCTACTAAAGTCATTATTAAGCAGAAATTTGCTTAATCGATCATACCAAGCCCTAAGTGCTTGCTTCAATCCATATAACCGAAATTGAAATAACCGATCAGTCAGACCCACCGTATATCCTGCGAAAATAAAGCTGTAATTGGGTCCTCACTTAACAGTTTTTGGAGCCCAACCCCACCTTTACCCCATAACATCTCATGTTAATAGAGAGTTCCAATCCCCCGATGCAACTAGCCCACTGTATCCAGCCGAGACTAATCAACACCGGAAAGATCTTAGCAACTCTACTATGGTGGAAGATCAATCGACTTAATATTGGGTAATCAGATCTTAGTGATTTCAACTTTGAGCTTTCCATAGGAGGTAATCGATCAATTGGTCAGGTAAGCGGGTGGGAGGCTCTCCTTACTCAGAGAGTAAGGTCCTAATTAAGTAACCACCTTTGAGCTTACCTAGACACCAATTAGATCAATTAATCAAATATGGCTAGCTCAATGTATCGTTCACTCTCGATTGATTTAGGGAGGTTTTAGGTCTCTTGGAATTTACATCTAATGTAACCATCTACCCTATACCATATGTTATTCGATTTGCATCTTATGTAAATGTCACATTGGTTCAGGTTTACATCCTATGTAATTATGAAACCCTTTCATATATTATGTGATTATATCTTATGTAAATGACATAATTGTTTCAGTTTACATCTTATGTAAATGTCCTATTGTTTAAGGGTTTTATTTATA
The DNA here is from genome assembly GCF_009389715.1 of Phoenix dactylifera. Taxonomy (NCBI): domain Eukaryota; kingdom Viridiplantae; phylum Streptophyta; class Magnoliopsida; order Arecales; family Arecaceae; genus Phoenix; species Phoenix dactylifera. The sequence goes on from NW_024067849.1 coordinate 92,949, forward strand.
TCTCATGCAAATAAATTTTTGTTTAACTAATACATACATCTCATGCATACATTATTTTAAACATAACCTTAAACAAGTATGAACATTATGATTGCCATATGCATCTCATGTATATTTTCAGATCTAAAATTTTAAACCTATTATGCTATTCTCTGGATTTCAGATCATGCATTACTTGATTTTAAACATTGTAATCTTATTGCAATTCTAAAATAATTTGCAAGATCATAGCAAATAAAAAATCTGCATGCTGAAAATTTCAGCACGCAGAAAATCTAGCAAGCATAATTTCTTTAAAAATCAGATTAAAAATGTGGTAATCAATCCTTAGGTCCTAATCATGCTCCCTAGATCCATGGCTTTGATACCACTGAAGGGGGAGACTTCACTCCTACATGGGTTCGATCCTATTAAAAATAGAGTGACACCCATGTATACCTATCAGAGCACACATCTCTATATGCCTCCGGACGGAGAGCCATGCTTCATCACATGATTACATGTGAGAGTTTCCAGAGATCGAACCTTTGCTCTGATACCACTGCTAAGTTACGCCCCGTTCGATGCGACGTTCGCAGCAGAATTCGAACGGGATGTCGTTCATCGCATGAATGCGCCTCGGATCGTAGAATTCAAAAATTTTTCTAGATCCAAATCCAGAAGTTCTTTGAATTCATTAGGAAGGAGAGATTAGGATCTGAGGAAGGTTGATTAAGATTCATAAAACTGAAACTAAAATTAAATTAATTTGAAGATCTCATCTTCAAAAATTCTACAGATGAAGAACACCGCAGCCTGATGATCTATCTAGGTTCCTGTTTGAGCCACACAATTGTCCGGCCTCTACAGGTATCCACACGAGGATCTAATCATCTAAGATAGGGTCTTACCGGAGTGCTAGCTCCTTGTAAAGACCTCTCATGACTATCATATAGATTAGAAGATAAAAATCTGCAACATACCTCCTTAAAGAAGAACCCTTTCTTCTTCAACCTTGCTCGCGATGGAGGAAGAGGAAGGAGGAACCTTGCACGTGGATATTTCTTGCCTTGCTACCATGGAAGAAGAGGAGGACGAAGACCTCTTGCTGCCGTGGAGGAGGAAGAAAGAAGAGGAGGCGTGGAGAGGAAGAGGAGAGAATTAATTCATAACTTCTCCCTTGCTACCCTTTTATAGATTGGGTTTAGGGCTCCTCCTAATCTTATTAGGAGTGTGGGACTATAACCCACCCTTGGATTAATGCCAAGTGTCCAATCCTTGTGCTCATAGATGCATGACATGTGTCTATTTAATCAATTGAATAATTTTCCAATCATATTAGGATTCCTAATCTCATTAGAAGAATTAATTGATTTGGGAGCATACATCCTACGACGCCATGTGGACTTTAAAGTCCACATAGTGTGAACATGACTTAAGTCATATTCATCCTACGATGATATGTGGTCTTTAAAATCCGCACAAACCTTGGTTTAATCAAATTGACCCAATCATGAACCCAAATCAATTTGGATCGAACCCAATTTGATTTAGCTCGTTAAATCAGCCCAATTGCAATCAATTCCACTTAATTCTTCTTTCATTAACTCACTAACACTTAGTGGGTTAATTCAATCACCAATCATATTGATGATTGATTTCTATTATGATTTCAAATCATAATTATGATAGTCTGACTAATTAAATCCTCTATGTGTTTGACCCCGTATGTTCTATTCTGACTGGTAGTGAGATATATTGAGATCTCCATCTCAATATCACTGAAACTCCTTTCAGTGGACTGAAACGAATTCAGTTCTACACTCAAGGTTCACTGATCACCAAGTGAATGCCTTGAGTCTCACAATCCACTAGTGATACCTAGCAGTATGTGGTGGCAACCCAGCAGAATGGAATATCTGAACCTCTTGGTGCAATTAGCGTATGATACAGTCCCTCTATCATGGATCCCGACGTGACGGAGGTTATGAATATCTCGTCAAATTCCGTCGTCCATCATATGTCAAATTTACACGACTTCCAATTCAAGATATGGAAAACTCTTTTTCCAAAATACCTGGCCAGAAATTTATCGAACTCAGTCTTGGGATTTGTATCCTAAATGTCAATCGTCAGCATATTGATGATTGAATTTTGTAAATGAGTTGAAAAATTAATAAAGTGTTATTTGGCATTATTCACCATTTTATCTTCAAATGAACTCTTATATGATGAAGTTCTTTGGACTTATGTTATGATAAAGGAGGATTTATCTTTGAATCCTTAAACTGGTTCGCGACCAAATGGTATGTTGTTACTGGGACGACAGCATTATCGAGGTTAGGTCATTGTGTGACATATACATTGGTTGTCCTCTTAACCAAGAAGTGTGGAGATACTGGTATGCCACATAGGTGAAGTGTAGGAGTACATTTCACTGAACGTTACCAATTCCGGAACGCTCTACGGTCAAGAGATGTTCCGAGTGGATATGGGTATAAGTTTGGCCCTCTGACTTGAGATCACAATCTGTGACTAGCAAGCAACTCACTATACTTTGGTACCGGACTACCTGAATTTCTAATTCAGTGACGGAAGGTCACTGGGTGCAGTCAAGTACTTGCGTAGTCAGTTGTGAGTCGAGATGGAATTGACCCCTTCTGAAAACAGAAGATAATGTTTTGTGATTAATTTAGCAAAATCTTGGCCAGGGTAATCCTAGTGAGGAGTCACGGGATATCTAAAGTTAATCACATAATGGATGTACTAATTATAGGGTTGACAGTGAGCTCTAAGTCATCCTGGCATTAGGAGTCAAGGAGATTGAATTATACAGTAACCATAGTCCAGGGTTCCAGAATATTAGCTTCGCATATATTCGGCCTATCCGGACGTCGGGTACCATGCTAGATGGTCACATCGATTAGTATAGGAAGACGTTCCTATATTACCGGCTTAGGTCCGAACCTATGAGGTCACACGCATAAAAGTTTCTAGGTTGATCAAATGGCTGATTGATGATTAAGAATCATTCAGGGGTAATTTGGTCAATTCGATTGACAAATTATCCAAAGCAAAAGTTGCATTAAAATAATTATTGAATTATTGGAGGACTAATTAGCAATTAGATTGCTAATGAACTTAATTTGATTGAGTAATTGGGCTTAGGTTGAGCCAAATTGAATAGGATTCAATTTGGGCTGCATCAGGGTTTGACCTAATTGGGTTGGGTTCAACCCAAGTAGATCGAGCTTGACCCAATTGGATTGGGCTTGATCCAAATCAATTAGAAGACTTTATTTGATGAGGAAATCAGAATTCGATTAGGAGAAGAATCCCTAAATTTTAGGAATCCATCCTTATCTTCTTGGAGAAGAATGACACCTTAATTTATCACCAATATTTTCTACACCTATCCTCTTTATTTTTGGCCAAAAATTGGCATGAGAAGAGAGGAGGCGTGGGGCTATATTTACTATAAAAATGGCACCTTAAATCTTCCTAGAAAGATTTAGATGAATTTCCTAATTTGTAGGGATTGCATGGCGCATGAAATAGGGTGGTCTGCGGCTGAATTTTGGATGCATGAATTCCTATATTTTAGGAATCCAAAATGCATGAAATTTGGATATGTTTATCTTCTCTTAGCTGCCAAACCACCAGAATTTTTTGGGAATTTTATCAGCCAGATTAATTAGCTAAATTAGGTGTGATACGTGGGAGGGTCTTTTGGCTATAAAGGACTCCCATGCCTTGGGTTCAAAATATACCATTTTTAGAAGTTTCAAAAAAATTCTGAAAAAATTTTCTGAGGGCCTCCATCACTTCTTCTCCTTCTTCCTCATGTCCATCCTCCATCTCCTTGAAGAACAATCAAAGGTTGAGTGTTTAGAAGGAGAAAGCTTCAGCCATTGCTGCGTTCCTGCGCGAGCTAGCACTCCCGTGGAAGACGATCTACCTAGGGCTTCGCATGTGCTTCTCGTAGAGGCCATTCATGTGCGTGGCTGCAAAGTCAAGAATCAGATCCATAAGTTTCTTCCATCATAAAATGTATTAATTCTATATTAATCTTTTTATTTTGGAGTCAGGGTCTAGGTCTGATTCCCTGAGATTTTACCCTCCTTTAGGGCTCCTCACGGAGTTATCTCCAGAATCCATTCGATGGATATTCGGAGATTAATCGAAATAGAGTGTTTATCTTTCAGATATGATAGTTAATCATACATAAAAGTTTTAACATAATTGTTTAACATAATTCCGCTACTTTTTAAAACTTAAAAAGAACTACGTATGGCTTGATCCTCCTTATGAAGAGGTACGTAGGCAACCCGATCAGGTTCAACCATGATTTTAAAAAAAAAAAAATCAGCATGCTTAATACCGAAGAACCTAGGATTCACTTTCAGTGGTATCAGAGCCAGGTTTATATTTAAACTTTTATATTTTAATTCTTGTAATTAAATCTGAAATCATTAACATATTTAGATTAGATCTAAAGTATTTTTTATGATTGATTTAATTGCTGATTATGCATGATTAAGTAGATCTGAAATTTTGGATGCATATGATGCATGTTTGTGTTAGGATTAGTAACATGAATAAATCTGAAATTATAATATTGTTTAGATTAGATCTAAATAAAGTTTATGATTTATATGATCTCTAATTTTAATGAACAAATCAGATCTGAAAATAAAAGTGAAAAAATAAATACATAAGATGTATGTTGTTTGAATTAATTCATGTTGTTGTGTATATGTGATGCATGAACATAAAACATAATAACTTAAAACATGCATTAAATCTGATTACATATGATTAACTACAAAAACTCAGATCTGAAAATATGTTTTAAGAACTGAAAGATTGTAATTAATATATAATTAAAAAGAAATATGCAATGATCAAAACTTTCATAAGTCTAAACTTAATTGAGAATTAAGTGTTATGAAATAGAATTGTAACTCAATTAATTAACATTGCATAATTCTTTGGGCATATGGGTTAGCTTGAATCAAGTTCCTAGGATTGGGTTAGACCTAGGGTTAGAATCATACATGGACAAATAGAATAATTGATCAAATCTAATTAAGTAGTAACTAGATTAGGTCAAGAAAATTCTAGGTCAATTTATAATAGTTGTAGATGGATCAAGTCCATGTCTTTGATTAGACCAAGATGGAACTTGATTTAGGCTCAGAGGTGTAGCCCGAGTCATTTGAGTAATCAAATCGAAATTATTTAACCAGTCAGTGTCTAAGGTAAGTTTGGCAGTTTTGACCGGTGGTTTTTAATTGTGAGCTACTCGCACTGATTCGTCTTTGTCGAGTTAATGGCATATCCCTTCCACCGATCTCACTTACCTGGCCGACATGGTCAATCACATTTTGATTGGATCACTTAATGATTCGAGTTCATTGCAAAGTTGGACGTGATGACATCAGATGTCATAACACTCTACTGCGATAATAATGGCGCCATAGCTCTTGCTAAAGAGCCAAGGTCTCATCAGAAGTCCAAGCATATAGAGCGGCGCTTCCACCTCATACGCGACTATGTTGAGAAGAAGTATGTCGAAGTGCAGAGAGTAGACTCCGCGGACAACGTGGCGGACCCGTTCACTAAGCAGCTGAGTCAGCAAAAGACTAAAGCCCACCTTGAGAAGATGGGACTTAGATAACTAATTGGCTTTAGTGCAAGTAGGAGATTGTTAGATGTATGCCCTAGAAGCCAATTTGGCTGACACATTGTTAATTCTAGGACATAATTTTGTACTTGACTATTTATTATTGAATAAATAAAAGGCATCTTTTTCATTCATATTGTTTATGTGTCTATGAATCGTCCAAGAATTAATAAGATGATGATGCATATTCTTAAGAGTTAAGAATTTGAGCCATGCATCATTGATGATTAAATTCTAAATACTCCTGGTCAATGGATCATCACGAGGACGGTGATCGATCCGATGAGATCAGTGTACATATTGCTTTCCTTATGGATGGACGAGGCTCGAGACCACGGTGTGGCGACACTGAAGTAATAGTGCAGGTGCTTGTTAAAAACAAGGGTACTGAGCGTGACTAAGACAGGAAGTCACTTGGATGTCTATCCACTCGTCAGTGACTTGCTTGATGTTGCAGTAGTGTGAATGGTCCTTTGACCTGCGGTGCTTCGGCTACTCACAGTGAGGTTATTATAGTTTGACTGCACGTATACATGGTCTCTAGACATACGGGTCCATGCAGTGTAGATTGGCTGCAATAGGTTCACTGTAGGAGTAGGGTATGCACCTATATGGAATCTATCGACCTTGGTAGATAAGGAGAGATCCTATGTGATTTATAAGACTGAGTTAGTAAGACCTCGGCCGGGGCAGTATGCATAGTGGAGAAAGAGTTTTCCATTCTCGAACTTAAGTCCAATAAATTTTGACATATGACAGACGATGGGGTTTGACGAGTTGTCCATGACCTCCGTCCTGTAGGGATCCACGATAGTAGGACTGTATCATACGATAACTGCATCTAGAGATTCATCATTCCATTCTACTGGGTAGCCACTACATGCTGCTAGGTGTCACTGGTGGATGGTGAGACTCACAGAGAATATCTCGATAATCGATAAATCCTGATGAGTTGAGTTGGAACTGTTCCAACCCATTGAAAGAAGTTTTCAATGATATTGTGATAGAGATTGCAATATATCTCACTACCAGTCAGAATAGAACCTATGGGGTCACACACACTAGAAGTATTGACCGATCCGATGGTTGAAACGTGATTATGAATCACAAGTAATCAATTCGATTGATAATAAATTAAAGAAGAAACAATGGAAATTAATTAATTGGACTTAAACAAGAATCCTACTTGGAGTAGGATTCCGGGAGTTCTAATTGGATTGGGACTAGAAATCCTACTTGGACTAGGATTGGAAGTCCTATTTGGAGTAGGATTCCTACAATCCTAATTAGATCAGGATTTTGAATTCAATATGAATTCCTACTTAGAACAGGATTCCTAGAAGTCCAGATTAGATTAGGACTTCGGATTCAAATAAGAGTCCTAATTGGATTAGGACTAAAATTAAATAAGTCCTAATTGGATTAGAATCTCCTAAGTCCTAATTAATCATTAACCTAATGAATCAAGATGACTCCTGTTACGGGAGAATTTAGCTACCATGCCCCACGTGACCGGCACGCGCGCCCAGGAAGACTACGGCAGTCCCTTGATCCAGCAATCCGACCCCGAGTCGGATATCTTCGGCTCCGCAGCCCGACCCCGAGTCGGCTGCCCCTTGATCCAGCAATCCGACCCCGAGTCGGATATCTTCGGCTCCGCAGCCCGACTCCGAGTCGGCTGCCCCCTGATCCAGTCATCCGACCCCGAGTCGGCAATCTCCCGACAACAACAGGCTGTTCTCCTGAGGCACGCCGCGGCCCCCTGCTCCACTACTCCCTGCAACGGTCGCATCCGGCGCTGCTCCACGATCCCCTGTAACAGCCGTACAAAGCGGAGCCCCACTACGCCCTGTCATGGCCGTACTCAGCGCTGCCCCACGACGCCCTGTAACGGCCATGCCAGTGGCAACTCCATCGTGCCGCACGATGACCAACCCCCCAGAAAGACCCCCCAGCCTGGTATGTATGCGGCTGGGGGGGAGAAGGGGGAGGGTAAGCAAAGGTTTTCCAGAGTATTCTCTTACCTGCTGCTGCTATCTCTCCTTCTCCTTCAATCTCCTCTGACTTGATCGTCGGAGGGCCCCCACTACCCCAGTGGTGGTGCGAGGCTTGCTTGCAGGTTTCCCGGTGGAAGGTGGAGCGCAATCAACCCAACTCCAAGGGAATCCCGTTCACACCGCTGTGCCAATCGTTCTCGGTTTGGACCACCAGCAACAACTCCTAATTGGGTTAGGATTGAAGAGTTCAATTGAGTCATGGTTCATTCAAGTTCTAATTGGATTAGGACTTGTATAAAACCCAAATTGGTTAAACCTTGGACTAAGCCTAATTAGATTAGGACTTAGCCACTAGAAGACCTCCTAATCCTCCTTAGAGGAGGACTAGGGTTAGCCAAGAGGGAGGGGCGTGCGCCCCTCCTCTTTTGCTTTGTTGGTGCGGCAACACAAGAGGGGCCGGCGCCCCTCTTGGTAAAGTATCAAGGGCTCCTAATTTGTAGGAGCCCTTCATGCTTTAAAAAGGGATGTGGGCGGCACCCTAGGGCTGATCATTGAAACCCTCTCCCTCTCCAAGCCGTGGCCACCATTTCTCCCCTTGGTCTTCAGCCGCAAGCAAGGGAAAAGCAAAGGAAGTCTTGGCGGCATCCCTCCTCTCCCTCTCTTGGGTTCCAACGCAAGCAAGGGAAAAGGCTACAGGTCTAGCTTTTGGTTCTTCATCCAAGTTCCTCCTTCTTCTTCCTCCTCCCAAGCACAATCAAGGGTTGATTCAAAGGGAGGACGTCAGCCATTAAAAGAAGTCTCTGCAAGGGAGCTAGCACCCCGGGAAGACAAGAAAGCTTTGATCGGATCTCTACTTCGTGTGGATACCCGTAGAGGCCAGACGCGTGAACGGCTTCAAGCGAACCTTCATCCTAAATTATGAACTTCAGTTTGCGGTGATCATCTACCCACGCAAGGTGAGGATCTAATCTTCATAATTAGTTTATAAGTTTTTAATTCTAATCTATCTACGAATGGTTATTGAACAACGTTCATAGGATGAGCGATTGATCCCGCTTATGCCTCTTCCGCTGCATCTGAAATTTTTTTTAAAATTTTCTGCGGCATGGGCGGATTTTCAATAGTGGGTATTCATATTTTATTACATTTATAGACAACCTTTCTAGATATGGTTATGTCTATTTAATGAGACATAAATCTGAAGCATTTGAAATATTCAAATTGTATCATAATGAAGTAGAAAAATAAACTGGAAAGAGTATTAAAACTCTTCGATCAGATTGAGGAGGCGAATACCTTTCCAATGAGTTTTTGACATATCTAGAAAAGAACGGGATTCTCTCCCAATGGACTCCTCCTAGTACACCACAGTATAACGATGTATCAGAAAGAAGAAATCGAACCCTATTAGATATAGTTCGATCTATGATGGGGTTTACAAGTCTGCCTATATCCTTTTGGGGATATACACTTGAGTCAGCTTGTTACATTCTTAATAAGGTTCCAAGTAAGTCTGTAAATAAAACACCACATGAGATGTGGACTGGACGTAAACAGATGCTCTCTCACCTTAGGGTTTGGGGGTGTCCGGCGTAGGTCAAACATTTGAAAATAGACAAACTTGAACCCAAGTCTGACAAATATTTCTTTGTCGGTTACCCTAAAGAGACTAAAGGATATTATTTCTACCTTGCTGAAGAACAAAAGTTGTTCGTAAGCAATAGAGCTGTATTCTTAGAGAAGGAATTCCTTGGAGAAGGAAGTAGAAGCTCTAATGTTGAACTTAGGAAAGTTCAACATGTAGAAGATCCGACACCATCCACTGAACCAGTTAAGTCTGAATTGATTAGATCAAATCCAGAACCTATTTTAGATGCACCATTAAGGCGATCAGGTAGAGTACCACATCAGCCAGACAGATACTATAGTTTCTTAATCCGGGATGGGGATCCTATTGAACTTGATGAAAACGATGAGGATCCGATCATCTATATGGATGCAATGTAGAGGTAGGACTCTAATAAATGGCTTGGAGCTATGCAATCCAAAATGGAATCCATGAAGATCAATGATGTATGGACATTAGTTGACCCACCCGAAGGAATTAAATCCATAGGGTGTAAGTGGATTTTCAAAAGGAAACGGTGAGCAGACGATCAGGTTGAAACCTATAAAGCCCGTCTGGTTGCCAAGGGATATCGTCAACGTCATGGTATTGACTATGATGAGACGTTTTCTTCCATGGCAATGCTCAAGTCCATTCGGATTGTGCTTGCGATAGCAGTATATTTAGATTATGAAATTTGGCAAATGGATGTAAAGACCGCTTTTCTAAATTGAGATTTAGAAGATGAGGTGTATATGATGCAACCTGAAGGTTTTATATCTGCAGATGAGTCTAAGGTGTGCAAGCTTCAAAAATCCATTTATGGATTAAAGCAAGCTTCACGGAGTTGGAACATACGATTTGATAAGGTGATCAAATCTTATGGCTTCATTAAGAATGAAGAGGAACCTTGCATTTATAAATGGGCAAATGATTTATTTATTATATTTCTTATTTGTATGTGGATAATATTCTTCTAATCGGAAATGACATTCCTGCATTACAAGGAATAAAGGTTTAGCTATCATCTCAATTTGCCATGAAGAATTTCAGAGAAGCATCTTATATCCTAGGGATGAAGATCTATAGAGATAGATCTAAAAGATTGCTTGGATTATCCCAATCCACATACATTGATACTATATTGAAGAGGTTCAGTATGATTAATTCCAAAAAAGGCTATCTTCTGATGGGCCATGGAATTAACCTCCCTAAGAGGGATTGTCCGACAACTCCTCATAAAAGAGAGAGTATGGATAGAATTTCATATGCTTCGGTAGTGGGATCTATAATGTATGCCATGACATGTACTAGACTAGACGTGGCATACTCACTAGGAGTAGTGAGCAAATACCAATCTGATCCAGGTAGCAACCACTGGAAGGTTGTAAAAACCATCCTTAAGTATTTGAGAAATACTAAAGACCAGTGGCTTGTTTACAGTAATTCTGACTTAAAACTTGAGGAATATACCAATTCAAGTTTTCAGTCAGATCAAGATGATAGTAAGAGCGTGTCGGGATATATCTTTACTCTTAAGGGTGGGGCCATCTGCTGGAAGAGTTCCAAGTAGCATACAGTGGCAGATTTTACATATGAAGCAGAATATATCGTAACATCTGATGCCGCCAAGGAAGCTGTATGGTTGCGGAAGTTCATCACCGAGCTTGGCGTGACACCCTCCATTGATGGTCCAGTTTCTGTATTTTGTGACAATACTGGAGCCATAGCTTAAGCAAGAGAACCCAAAGCACATCAACGGACCAAACATATTCTACGTTGCTACCACCTAGTTCGAGAGATTGTCGAACGAGGTGATATTGATCTTCAGAAGATTGACACAAAAGAAAATCTGGCTGACTCATTTACCAAAATCCTCGGCATCAAAGAGTTCAATGAACACAAGTCGAAGATGGGTATTAGATACTGTGCCGATTGGCTTTAGGCTAAGTGGGAGCTGTTGGAAATTGTATCCTAAAAGCCAATCGTCAGAATATTGATGATTGAATTTTGTAAATGAATTGACAAATTAATAAAGTATTATTTGGCATTATTCATCATTTCATCTTCAAATGAACTCTTATATGATGAAGTCTTTAGGAATTATGTTATGATAAAGGAGGATTTATCTTCGAGTCCTTAAACTTGTTCGCGACCAAATGATATGTTATAACTAGGACGACAACATTATCAAGATTAGGTCGTTGTGTGACATATACGTTGGTTGTCCTCTTAACCAAGGAGTGTGGAGACACTGGTATGCCACACAGGTGAAGTGTAGGAGTACATTTCACTGAACGTGACCAATTCTGTAACGCTCTACTGTCAAGAGATGTTGCGAGTGGATATGGGTATAAGTTTGGCCCTCTGACCTGAGACCGCAACCTGTAACTAGCAAGCAACTCACTATACTTTGGTACCGGACTACCTGAATTTCTAATTCAGTGATGGAATGTCACTGGGTGCAGTTAAGTACTTGCATATCAGTTGTCAGTCGAGATGGAATTGACCCCTCCTGAAAATAGGAGATAATATCTTGTGATTAATTTAGCAAAACCTTGGCCAGGATAATCCAAGTGAGGAGTCACGGGATATCTAAAGTTAATCACATAATGGATGTACTAATTATAGGGTTGATAGTGAGCTCTAAGTTATCCTGGCATTAGGAGTCAAGGGGATTGAATTATATAGTAACCATAGTCCAGGATTCCAGAATATTTGCTTCGCATATATTCGGCCTATTCGGACGTTGGGTACCATTGCTAGATGGTCACATCGATTAGTATAGAAAGACGTTCCTATACTACCAGCTTAGGTTCGAACCTATGAGGTCACACGCATAGAAGTTTCTAGATTGATCAAATGACTGATTGATGATTAAGAATCATTCAGGGATAATTTGGTCAATTAGATTGACAAATTATCCTAAGCAAAAGTTGCATTAAAATAATTATTGAATTATTGGAGGATTAATTAGCAATTAGATTGCTAATGAACTCAATTTGATTGAGTAATTGAGCTTAGGTTGAACCAAATTGAATAGGATTCAATTTGGGCTGCATCAGGATTTGACCTAATTGGATTGGGTTCAACCCAAGTAGATTGAGCTTGACCCAATTGATGAAACTTGATCCAATTGGATTAGGCTTGATCCAAATCAATTAGAAGATCTTATTTGAAGAGGATTATGAGTCGAAATAATCAGAATTGGATAAGGAGAAGAATTTCTAAATTTTAGGAACCCATCCTTATCTTCTTGGAGAAAAATGACACCTTGATTTATCCCCAATATTTTCCATGCTTGTCTTCTTTATTTTTGGCCAAAAATTGGCATGAGAAGAGAGGAGGCGTGTGTTAGGGAATCAACCCTACGAATGCGGAATATAAAGGATAGTAGGAGAAATGAATAACACGGCAAAAACAATAGCAAAACGCACAAGACGCTCAAGTTTATGTGGTTCGGAGTCTCTTGCTCCTACGTCCACAGCCGCACAGATCAATAATTCACTATATGATCAAAGGAAGTTACAGAGATTCAAAAGAAGAGAAACAAACTCTCTTTCTCACAGCAAACAATCTCTCTCAAGACGAGCAACACGTCGTCTTCCTGATGCACACAAAGGATCTACTTTTTGGAACCTCTCGTTGATGAGTTCTAGGATTTCTCTAGGTTGCAACCTTGCCTCTCGTGTCCCTTAAGAAGTCTATATATACCTCCCAATCTCTTACTTTGATTAGGGCTCAAAAAACCTTGGCTTGGACCCGGTTCAAAACTCAGCCTCGCGTGAAAACCGTGCTCGAGTCGACTCCCGCAATACTGCGAGTCGACTCGGCAACAGTCCACAGAAAAATGCCTCTCTGTCTGCCTGTGGGAGTCGACTCCAACACTGGGGAGTCGACTCCAGGTCTGCTGGAGTCGACTCCAAAAACTGTGCCAAGACTACCTGCGTGCCAGAGTCGACTCCAAGTCTGCTGGAGTCGACTCCGGACCTTGCTGAAGGTTTCTTTCTTTGCTGATTCAACTCCGAATCTTCTCGAAACTCTTTCCGGCTGGTCTTCCCTTGATCCTCCACCACCATAGTGCACATAGGGGTCTAGGAAAAGGGAATGGATCAGGCTCCACAACCCAACAACTCTCCCACTTGGAGACTGATACATCCAGTTGTGCATCTATCTTAAAAATAAAACAAACTTCCATATCTTGATATGTATTCTTTGTGCGGCACCTCCATTCAACTATCTTTGGAGGCCAATTGAGGCCATGCATAGCCTCAATTTCTCTGTAGTGACTGTCTTAGTCAACATATCAGCTGAATTCTTTACTCCTTGAATCTTCTCAAGTAACAAACTGCCATCTTCTAGCAACTTTCTGATATAGTGATATCTCAGCTGTATGTGCTTCGTTCTCGCATGAAACATGGGTTCTTAGCTAAGTGAATAGCACTCTGACTGTCGCAGAATAGTACACTACAGTTCTGTTCTCTGCCCAGCTCTTTCAGAAGGTTTTGTAGCCAAATCATCTCCTTGCTGGCTTCTGTAATGGCAACATATTCTGCCTCAGTTGTCGAAAGAGCAACGATCTTTTGCAGTTGTGAGAACCAGCTCACTGCTGTCCCGCCTACGGTATAAACATACCCTGTGGTGCTTCTTCTAGTGTCAGTATCACCTCCTAGGTCTGCATCCACAAAACCTTGTAGTGTTTGACTGCCTTTTCTATAACACAAGCCTACATTTCTGGTACCTTTCAAATATCTTAGGATCCACTTGACAGCCTCCCAATGTTGTCTACCCGGATTGGCCATGTATCTGCTCACAGCTCCAACTGCATGTGCAATGTCGGGTCTCGTGCATATCATAGCATACATCAAGCTGCCTACAGCTGAAGCATATGGTACCCTTGACATCTTCTTCAGCTCCTCATCATCCTTGGGTGATTGCTCTTTTGAAAGTTTGAAGTGGCTTGCCAAAGGTGTCTTCACAGGATCTGCATCTGTCATATTGAATCTATTCAGCACCTTATCAATGTAGTTAGCTTGAGAAAGCTTCAGTGTGTTCCAGCCACCTTATCCCTTTCAATCCTTAGCCCAAGCATCTGTTTTGCTGCACCCATGTCTTTCATTGCAAACTTACTTGATAGCTCTTTCTTCCATCTTTCAATCTCTTGTAGGTTCGGTCCGGCTATTAACATGTCGTTAACATACAAGAGTAAGATGATAAAACTGCCATCAAGTACCTTATGATAACAACAATGATCTTCTTGACATCTTGCAAAACCATTGTTGATCATGAATCCATCGAACTTTTTGTACCACAACCTCGGGGCCTGTTTCAAACCATACAAACTTCTCTTCAGTTTGCATACAAGGTTCTCCTTGCTAGGGACTGCAAAGCCGATAGGTTGCTGCATGTAGATGTCTTCATCAATCTCTCCATGGAGAAATGCAGTTGTAACATCCAACTGCTCCAAATACAGATTTTCTGCTGCCACAATACTCAGAATCACTCTGATTGTTGAATATTTGACTACCGGAGAGAAAATCTCAGTGTAGTCGATACCTTCCTTCTATTGGAAGCCTTTCACAACCAACCTTGCTTTGTACCTCTTGCTGCCATCATGTTCCTCTTTAACTTTGTAGACCCACTTGTTCTGTAAAGCCTTCTTGCCTTCTGGTAGTGAACTGAGCTCCCAAGTTTGATTTCTATCCAAGGACTTCATCTCGTCCTTCATGGCTAACTCCCACTTCACCGAATCTTTGCTTTCCATGGCTTCTTCATAACACTCGGGTTCACCTTCATCTGTCAATAGCAGATAATGTAAAGAGGATGAATATCTATCCGGTTGTCTGGAGATTCTTGTAGATCTTCTCAGCTGCGGTATACTTGGTTGAGGTTGTGCCGCAACAGTTTCTGAATTTTTAGGATTTCTCTGAACTCTTTTGGCAACGTCTTCTTCTGTAATCTCTTGCAACTCAACTTGCTGTTTTTCCTTGCTTTGCTCCCCTACATTTTCAAGATCTGAAGTATTCTTGTCCTTATAGAGAACTCGCTCATTGAATATCACATCCTTGCTTCTGATGACCTTCTGGTTCTGCGCATCCCAGAACTTGTAACCAAAATCATCTGTACCGTATCCAATGAAGAAACATTTTCTGGACTTTGCATCTAGCTTGTCCCTTTTCTCTGCATTGATGTGCACAAAGGAGACACACCCAAAGACCCTCAAGTGTGACAAATTTACTCTTTTTCCTGTCCACTCTTCTTCAGGCAATTTGCAATCTAGGGTAACCGACGGGCCTCTGTTTATCAGATACGCTGCGGTGTTGACTGCCTCAGCCCAAAACATCTTGGGCACACCAGCATGGATCCTCATACTGTTGGCTCTCTCGTTCAGGGTTCTGTTCATTCGCTCAGCCACCCCATTTTGCTGCGGTGTGCTCGGTATTGTCTTCTCCATTCGGATTCCATTCTCTGCGCAGAATTTCTTGAACTCGCTGCTGTCATACTCACCGCCATTATCAGACCTTAGTCGTTTTATCTTTACACCAGATTCATTCTCCACAAGACTTTTCCACTTCTTAAAGGTGACAAATACCTCTGATTTGTGCTTCATGAAATAAATCCAAATCTTTCTGGTAGAGTCGTCGATGAACGTGACATAATAGTGTGAGCCTCCAAGAGATGCAACCGGTGAAGGCCCGTACACATCTGTGTGTACAAGCTCTAGCTTTTCTGTCTTCGGTGTTCTTCCACTCTTTGAGAAACTAACTCTTTTCTGCTTTCCAAATATGCAGTCTTCATAGAGACCTACATCAACAGTTTTCAGATCTGCTAGCTTGTTCTTTTTCACCATCATCTTCATACCTTTCTCACTCATATGTCCGAGTCTGCGATGCCAAAGACAACTATCTGCACCTCTTTCTGCCAATGCCACCGTATCCTTGGTGTCATTGGTCATGTAGAGAGTTCCCAACTTGTTCCCACGTGCTATCACCATAGCACCTTTGGTAATTTTCCATGAACCACCTACGAAGGTAGTAACATACCCTTCGCTGTCAAGCTGCCCAACAGAAATCAAGTTTCTCTTCAAGCCTGGGACATGCCTCACATTCTTCAGTTTCCACACTGACTGATTCAGCATCCTGATATGAACTTCACCTTTCCCCACAATATCTAAAGGCTCATCATCAGCGAGATAAACCTTTCCGAAGTCTCCTGCAGTGTAATTCAGCATACACTCCTTCCGTGAGGTAGAATGAAACGAAGCTCCAGAGTCTAGTATCCACGATTCCATAGGACTGTCCACGCTGAGAATCAAAGCATCGTTGGCTTCATCTGTGGTTGCATTCACGGACTCCTCATTCTGCCCCTTGCTTGGATTCTTCTTTCTGAGCCAACAATTCTTCCTCGTGTGGCCCATCTTGCCACAATGCCAGCAGCCATCGCCTTTCGATCTAGACTTGCTCCTCCTCTTAGACTTCGATCTGCCACGATTTTCACTGCGTTGCACAGTTCTTCCTCTGCCTTCAGATGTGTTCAGAATCGAACCAGATTTCACACCAGACTCCCTCCTTCTGATATCTTCACTGAGTATCAGATTTCGGACCTCCTCAAACTTCAGTTTGTTTGAGCCGCAGGAACTGCTTACAGCTGTCACCGTTGCACCCCAACTTTCTGGCAAGGAGGATAGGAGTATTAGAGCACGAACTTCATCCTCAAAGCTGATTTCCACCGAACTCAACTGGCTCGTAATCAGATTGAACTCATTGATGTGATCCATAACTGAGGAACCTTCACTCATCTTCAAATTGAATAAACGGCGCATCAGGTACACCTTGTTAGAGGCCGAGGATTTTTCATACATATTCGACAATGCTCTCAGCAAACTTGCTGTTGTCTTCTCTTCCAAAATGTTGAACGCAACGTTTCGAGCCAACGTCAAGCGAACAACTCCCAAAGCCTGACGATCCATTAAATCCCAGTCGGCCTGTGACATATCTATCGGTTTCATACCTTCAAGAGGTAGATGAAGTTTCTTCTGATATAAATAATCTTCAATCTGCATCTTCCAGAAACCAAAGTCTTTGCCGTCAAATCTGTCAATCTTGACCTTGCCTTCTTCAGCCGCCATTGCTCCCACTTATTTCCTTTGAACCAGATTGCTCTGATACCAGTTGTTAGGGAATCAACCCTACGAATGCGGAATATAAAGGATAGTAGGAGAAATGAATAACACGGCAAAACAATAGCAAAACGCACAAGATACTCAAGTTTATGTGGTTTGGAGTCTCTTGCTCCTACGTCCACAGCCGCACAGATCAATAATTCACTATATGATCAAAGAAAGTTACAGAGATTCAAGAGAAGAGAAACAAACTCTCTTTCTCACAGCAAACAATCTCTCTCAAGACGAGCAACACGTCGTCTTCCTGATGCACACAAAGAATCTACTTTTTGGAACCTCTCGTTGATGAGTTCTAGGATTTCTCTAGGTTGCAACCTTGCCTCTCGTGTCCCTTAAGAAGTCTATATATACCTCCCAATCTCTTACTTTGATTAGGGCTCAAAAAACCTTGGCTTGGACCCGGTTCATAACTCAGCCTCGCGTAAAAACCGTGCTCGAGTCGACTCCCGCAATACTGCGAGTCGACTCGGCAACAGTCCACAGAAAAATGCCTCTCTGTCTGCCTGTGGGAGTCGACTCCTGGAGTTCTCGAGTCGACTCCAACACTGGGGAGTCGACTCCAGGTCTGCTGGAGTCGACTCCAAAAACTGTGCTAAGACTACCTGCGTGCCAGAGTCGACTCCAAGTCTGCTGGAGTCGACTCCGGACCTTGCTGAAGGTTTCTTTCTTTGCTGATTCAACTCCGAATCTTCTCGAAACTCTTTCCGGCTTGTCTTCCCTTGATCCTCCACCACCATAGTGCACATAGGGGTCTAGGAAAAGGGAATGGATCAGGCTCCACAACCCAACAGCGTGGGGCTATATTTTCTATAAAAATGGTGCCTCAAATCTTCCTAAAAATATTTAGATGAATTTCCTCATTTGTAGGGATTGCATTGGGCATGAAAAGGGTGATTTGCGTCTGAACTTTGGATGCATGAATTCTTATCTTTTAGGGATCCAAAATGCACAAAATTTAGATATGTTTATATCCTCTTAACTACCAAGTCGCCAGAATTTTTTGGAGATTTTATCAGCCAATTAATTGGGGGGGTCTTTTGTAGCTTGGCTAAATTATGTGTGAGGCATGGGGGGTCTTTTGGCTATAAAAGACCCCCATGCCTAGAGTTCAATATATACAATATTTAGATGTTTCAAAAAATTCTGAAAAAATTTCTTGAGGGCCTCCATCCCTTCTTCTCCTTCTTCCTTACATCCATCCTCCATCTCCTTGAAGAACAATCAAAAGATGAGTGTTTAGAAGGCGAAAGCTTCAGCCACTGCAGTGTTCCTGCGCGAGCTAGCACTTCCACGGAAAACGATCTACCTAGGGCTTCGCGTGTACTTCTCATAGAGGCCATTCATGTGCATGGATGCGAAGTCAAGAATCAGATCCACAAGTTTCTTCCATCATAAAAGGTATTAATTCTATATTAATCTTTTATTTTGGAGTCAGGATGTAGGTCCGATTCTCCGAGGTTTTACCCGCTCCTCATAGAGTTATCTTCAGAATCCATTCGATGGATATTCGAAGATTAATCGGAATAGAGTGTTTACCTTTCAGATCTGATAGTTAATCATGCATAAAGTTTTAGCATCATTGTTTAAATGATTTCGGCATAATCCTATGTGTTCTTACAATGCTGATTTCTAGATTTGATCTTGTAAATATGCACGAATTAAATTATTTGATTCGATTTTTTTGCTGTATTTTTGAAACTTAAAAAGAACTATGTATGGCTTGATCCCCCTTATGAAGGGGTACGTATGCAACCCGATCAGGTTCAGCTATGGTTTTTTAAAAAAAAAAATTCAGCATGCTTAACACCGAAGAACATAGGATTTACTTTCATAAATACGAATTGTTTAAAATGGAACCATCTGAAAATATTACTTTCACGTTTACTAGATTTACTGATATCATTAATGGACTAAAGAGTCTTGAAAAAATATACTCTAACAGTGATCTTGTCAGAAAGATTCTTCGCTCACTACCACGTTCTTGGAAAGCCAAAGTGACGGCAGTACAAGAAGCCAAGGACCTCAGCATCCTTCCTCTAGAAGAGCTTCTCGGATCATTGATGACTCATGAACTTACCATGATCCAACACCTTGAGGATGAGGATCATAAGAGAAAAGGAATAGCACTGAAGGCTTCTACCCAAAAGGAATGTAATGAGAGTAGTGATGAAGGAGAAGATGAGAATGAGGCTGATGATATTGCCCTCCTCGCAAAAAAATTCAGTAAGTTCATGAGGAGAAGGAAGATGAACCTCAAAAGGTATCCTATAACAAGAGGTGAGGTAGAAAAGGATAAGGAGAAAGGGAAAGACCCCTTAGTGTGCTATGAGTGAAAGTGAAACCTAGGTTCTTCGGTGTTAAGCATACTGATTTTTTTTTTTTTAAACCATAGCTGAACCTGATCGGGTTGCCTACGTACCCCTTCATAAGGAGGATCAAGCCATACGTAGTTCTTTTTAAGTTTCAAAAATGCAGCGAAAAAATCGAATCAAATAATTTAATTCATGCATACTTACAAGATCAAATCTAGAAATCAGCACCTTAAGAACACATAGGATTATGCCGGAATCGTTTAAACAATTATGCTAAAACTTTCATGCATGATTAACTATCAGATCTGAAACTTAAGAACTCTATTCCGATTAATCTTCGAATATCCATCGAATGGATTCTGGAGATAATTCCGTGAGGAGCCCCAAAGGAGGGTAAAACCTCGGGAAATCAGACCTAGACCCTGACTCCAAATAAAATATTGATGTAGGATTAATACCTTTTATGATGGAAGAAACTTATGGATCTGATCCTTGACTTCGCAGCCATGCACATGAATGGCCTCTATGAGAAGTACACGCAAAGCCCTAGGTAGATCGTCTTCCGCGGGAGTGCTAGCTCGCGCAGGAACGCCGCAATGGCTGAAGCTTTCTCCTTCTAAACACTCAATCTTTGATTGTTCTTCAAGGAGATGGAGGATGGACGTGAGGAAGAAGGAGAAGAAGGGATGGAGGCCCTCAGAGAATTTTTTCAGAATTTTTTGAAATCTCTAAATATGGTATATTTTCTTGAACCCAAGGTATGGGGGTCTTTTATAGCCAAAAGACCACCCCACACCTCACACCTATTTTAGCCAACTAATTTGGCTGATAAAATTTCCAAAAAATTTTGGTGGTTTGGCAGCTAAGAAGACATAAACATATCCAAATTTTGTGCATTTTGAATCCCTAAAAGATAGCAATTCATGCATCCAAAGTTTAGCCGCAGACCACCCTATTTCATGCACCATGCAATCCCTACAAATTAGGAAATTCATCTAAATCTTTCTAGAAAGATTTAAGGCGCCATTTTTATAGAAAATATAGCCCCACGCATGCTCTCTTTTCACGCCATTTTTTGGCCAAAAATAAAGAGGATAGGCGTAGAAAATATTGGGGATAAATTAAGGTGTCATTCTTCTCCAAGAAGATAAGGATGGGTTCCTAAAATTTAGGGATTCTTCTCCTTATCCAATTCTGATTGATTTGGATCAAGTCCAATCCAATTGGGTCAAGTCCCATCAATTGGGTCAAGCTCTATCTACTTGGATTGAACCCAATCCAATTAGGTCAAACCTTGATGCAGCCCAAATTGAATCCTATTCAATTTGGCTCGACCTAAGCTTAATTACTCAATCAAATTGAGTTCATTAGCAATCTAATTGCTAATTAATCCTCAAATAATTCAATAATTATTTTACTGCAACTTTTGCTTATAATAATTTGTCAATCAAATTGACCAAATTACTCCTGAATGATTCTTAATCATCAATCAGCTATTTGATCAACCTAGAAATTTCTATGCGTGTGACCTCATAGGTTCGAACCTAAGCCGGTCGTATAGGAACGTCTTCCTATACTAATCGATGTGACCATCTAGCAATGGTACCCGACATCCGGATAGGCCGAATATATGCGAAGCAAATATTCTGGAACCCTGGACTATGGTTACTGTATAATTCAATCCCTTTGACTCCTAATGCCAGGATGACTTAGAGCTCACTGTCAACCCTATAATTAGTACATCCATTATGTGATTAACTTTAGATATCCCATGACTCCTCACTGGGATTATCCTGGCCAAGATTTTGCTAAATTAATCACAAGACATTATCTCCGTTTCCCAGGAGGGGTCAATTCCATCTTAACTCACAACTGACTATGCAAGTACTTGACTACACCCAGTGACCTTCCGTCACTGAATTAGAAATTCAGGTAGTCCGGTACCAAAGTACAGTGAGTTGCTTACTAGTCACAGGTTGCGGTCTCCGGTCAGAGGGCCAAACTTATACTCATATCTACTTGGAACATCTCTCGACAGTAGAGCATTCCGGAATTGGTCACGTTCAGTGAAATGTACTCCTACACTTCACCTGTATGGCATATCAGTATCTCCATACTCCTTGGTTAAGAGGACAACCAACGTATATGTCACACAACGACCTAATCTCGATAATGTTGTCGTCCTAGTAACAACATATCATTTGGTCGCGAACAAGTTTAAGGACTCAAAGATAAATCCTCCTTTATCATAACATAAGTCCTAAGGACTTCATCATATAAGAGTTCATTTGAAGATGAAATGATGAATAATGCCAAATAATACTTTATTAATTTGTCAATTCATTTAATCATCAACATGCTGACGATTGATATTTAGGATACAATTCCCAACAACTCCCACTTAGCCTAAAGCCAATCGGCACAGTATCTAATACCCATCTTCGACTTGTGTTCGTTGAACTCTTTAATGCCGAGGACTTTGGTAAATGGGTCAGCCAGATTTTCTTTTGTGTCAATCTTCTGAAGATCAATATCACCTCGTTCTATAATCTCTCGAACTAGGTGATAGCGTCGCAGAAAATGTTTGGTCCGCTGATGTGCTTTAGGTTCCTTTGCCTGAGCTATGGCTCCAGTGTTATCACAAAATATAGGAACTGGACCATCAATGGAAGGTGCCACTCCCAGCTCGGTGATGAACTTGCGCAACCATACGGCTTCCTTGGCTGCATCAGATGCTACGATGTATTCTGCTTCACATGTACTGCCACTGTATGCTGCTTGGAACTTTTCCAACAGATGGCCCCACCCTTAAGAGTAAAGATATATCCCGACACGCTCTTGCTATCATCTTGATCTGACTGAAAACTTGAATCGGTATATCCCTCAAGTTTTAAGTCAGAATCATCATAGACAAGCTACTGATCTTTAGTATTTCTCAAATACTTAAGAATGGTTTTTACAATCTTCCAGTGGTTGCTACCTGGATCAGACTGGTATCTGCTCACTACTCCTAGTGAGTATTCCACGTCTGGTCAAGTACATGTCATGGCATACATTATAGATCGCACTGCCGAAGCATATGAAATTCTATCCATACTCTCTCTTTCTTGAGGGGTTGTCGGACAATCCCTTTTAGAGAGATTAATTCCATGGCCCATCGGAAGATAGCCTTTCTTAGAATTAATCATACTGAACCTCTTCAGTATAGTATCAATGTATGTGGATTGGGATAATCCAAGCAATCTTCTAGATCTATCTCTATAGATCTTCATCCCTAGGATGTAAGATGCTTCTCCCAAACCTTTCATGGCAAATTGAGATGATAGTCAAACCTTTATTTCTTGTAATGCAGGAATGTCATTCCCGATTAAAAGAATGTCATCCACATACAAAATAAGAAATATGATAACTGAACCATTTGCCCATTTATAAATGCAAGGTTCCTCTTCATTCCTAATGAAGCCATATGATTTGATCACCTTATCAAATCGTATGTTCCAACTCCGTGAAGCTTGCTTTAATCCATAAATGAATTTTTGAAGTTTGCACACCTTAGACTCATCTGCAGATATAAAACTTTCAGGTTGCATCATATACACCTCCTCTTCTAAATCTCCATTTAGAAAAGCGGTTTTAACATCCATCTGCCAGATCTCATAATCTAACTGTGCTGCTATCGCAAGCATAATTTGAATGGATTTGAGCATTGCCACAGAAGAAAACGTCTGGTCATAGTCAATACCATAACGTTGACGATATCCCTTGGCAACCAGACGGGCTTTATAGGTCTCTACTTTTCCGTCTGCGCCCCGTTTTCTTTTGAAAATCCACTGACACCCTATGGGTTTAATCCTTTCGGGTGGGTCAACTAATGTCCATACATCATTGACCTTCATGGATTCCATTTCGGATTGCATGGCTCCAAGCCATGTATCAGAGTCATACCTCTGCATCGCATCTATGTAGGTGATCGGATCCTCATTGTTTTCATCAAGTTCGACAGAAACCCCGTCCCGGACCAAGAAACCATAGTATCTGTCCAGCTGACGTGGTACTCTACCTGATCGCCTTAATGGTGCATCTAATATGGGTTCTGGATCTGATCTAATCAAATCCGACTCAACTAGTTCAGTAGATGGTGTCGGATCTTCTACATGTTGAACTTTCCTAAGCTCAACATTAAAGCTTTTAGTTCCTTCACTAAGGAATTCTTTCTCTAAGAAAACAGCTCTATTGCTTACGAACAACTTTTGTTCTTTAGCAAAGTAGAAGTAATATCCTTTAGTTTCTTTAGGATAACCAACAAAGAAACATTTGTCAGACTTGGGTTCAAGTTTGTCTGTCTTCAAACGTTTGACGTACGCTGGACACCCCCAAACCCTAAGGTGAGAGAGCATCGGCTTACGTCCAGTCCACATCTCATGTGGTGTTTTATTTACAGACTTACTTGGAACCTTATTTAGAATGTAGCAGGCTGACTCAAGAGCATATCCCCAAAAGGATATGGACAATCAGCAAACCCCATCATGGATCGAACCATGTCTAATAGAGTTTGATTTCTCCTTTCTGATACACCGTTATACTGTGGTGTACCAGAAGGAGTCCATTGGAAGAGAATCCCATTCTCTCCTAGATATGTCAAAAACTCACTGGAGAGGTATTCACCTCCTCGATCTAATCGAAGAGTTTTAATACTCTTTCCAGTTTGTTTTTCTACTTCATTACGATATAATTTGAACATTTCAAATGATTCAGACTTATGTCTCATTAAATAGACATAACCATACCTAGAAAGGTCGTCTGTAAATATAACGAAATATGAATACCCACCTCTAGCATCTGTGCTCATTGGTCTACATACATAAGAATGTACAAGGGTCAATAAATCATTGGCTCGTTCACCTTTTTCGGTAAAAGATGATTTGGTCATTTTACCAAGAAGACATGATTCACAGGTTGTCAATGATTCACAATCATTAACATTGAGGATTTCCACTTTACTTAACCTGTTCATCCTGTTCTTGTTAATATGACCTAGCCTATGATGCCAAAGGTAGACATCCGTGACATTATCTATTCTAGGACGCTTACTTGACGTGTACATTACATTAATAGGTTGTGATAACAAGTAGATGCCTTTGCTCAATTGTCCATTCATTATAGTAACACCATTCATAATGATATCACAAGAATATTTCTTTATTGAAATTTCATAACCGTTCATGGCCAAAAGGCCTACGGAAATTACATTCAATAAGAATGTAGGACAATAGTGACAATCACTCAAGACAACTACATGAGAATTGAAAACAAGTTCGAGATTTTCTAAAGCTAGAACTGGAACAGATCTTCCATCTCCAACATTCAGGAATCTCTCGCTGTTTTCAAATCTCTCATTGACCTGAAGTCCTTGCAACGAATTGCATATATTAAATGGACTTTCAGTATCTAATACCCAGGTTGAATTATCACATATAGAGAAATTACAAGGTGTTATCATATAAATACCTTGATCAGCAACTGATTGCCGTTTTCTCTTGCTTAGCCTGTTCGGGTCAAGTGAGGTAAGGTACTGAGGACAATTTCTCTTCCAATGCCCCTGCTTCTTACAATAGAAGCATTCTGCCTGACTTTGGTCATCCTTAATCCTTTTGGTCGGATGTACGAGAAACCCTCAGCATCAAACAAGGTATTTCTCATAAAGAGGTTGTTTAATCTTCGTATGAAAAATGGCGGCAGCGTAGCAGAATACCTCAACGAGTTCAATGGACTCACGGCCCAGTTGGAGTCAGTGGAGATTAGTTTTGACGATGAGATTCGAGCATTGCTAATCCTCTCCGGATTGCCTGATAGCTGGGAGGGCTTGGTGATGGCGGTGAGCAACTCTTCGGCGACGGGAAAGTTGATCTTTGATGACATTGTGGGAGTGCTTCTGAGTGAAGAAGCAAGAAGGAAATCTTCTGGAGCTACGGAGTCGTCTGGAAGTGCACTAAACATCTCTAATCGGGGAAGACAAAAGAAGGACGGTCGATTTCGAAGCGACTCGAAGTCGAGATCCAGCAGGTCTCAAGCACCTCAGAACAAGGGAGCGAAGTGCTGGAACTGCGGGAAGATGGGGCACTGTGGAGTGATTGATTAAAATCCTATTTGATTTTGATGAGCTCAAAGCATTTGAGTATATCTCTTGTTTACTAATGAATTCAATTAAGTGTTTCAGTGAAAATCTTGTCTAAGTGTCTCTAGACTTGGTTCATAATATTTTGGATAAGTTAAGAAGTCAGCTTGAACCAAAGTCTGAGACTCGAGTCGACTCCAGAGTATCACGAGTCGACTCCAAGCGTATCAAGTTCACTGGCACGAGCTCGAGTCGACTCCGGATCAGTACGAGTCGACTCCGACTGAGAACAGACAGACGAACAGAAAGCATCAACTCAAAACCTGTCAGCAAGTCGACTCCTGAACTGCGCGAGTCGACTCCGATGTTCACCGAGTCGACTCCAGGGTTGTGGAGTGATTGATTAAAACCCCATTTGATTTTGATGAGCTCAAAGCATTTGAGTATATCTTGTGATTACTAATGAATTCAATTGAGTGTTTCAGTGAAAATCCTGTCCAAGTGTTTCTAGACTTGGTTCATAGTATTTTGGATAAGTTAAGAAGTCTGCATGAACCAATGTCTGAGACTCGAGTCGACTCCCGAGTATCACGAGTCGACTCCAAGCGTATCAAGTTCACTGGCACGAGCTCGAGTCGACTCCAGATCAGTACGAGTCGACTCCGACTGAGAACAGACAGAAGGACAGAAAGCTTCAACTCAGAAACTGTCAACGAGTCGACTCCCGAAGTGCGCGAGTCGACTCCAATGTTCAACGAGTCGACTCCAGGGTAGTAAGAGTCGACTCCAAGAGAAACACAAAGAAAAGTCAGAGAGCAGTTTTCGGGTCTGAGATTCGAGTCGACTCCAGTGGAACGCGAGTCGACTCCGATGGTTGGCAGATCGACTCCAAAGAAGGTAAGAGTCGACTCTCAGAGGAACACAAAGAAAAAGTCAGAGAACGATTTTCGGACTCTGAGATTCGAGTCGACTCCCGCAGTACGCGAGTCGACTCCGAGACTGAGCGACCATCAACAGACAGAAGACCATGTTACTGCCTCTGAGATTCGAGTCGACTCACAGACAGCTCGAGTCGACTCCGAGACAAGCTTCACGTCAAAAGGCAGAAGACCAACTTTCGGAAACTGAGAGCCGAGTCGACTCCAAGGAAGTTCGAGTCGACTCCAAGACTGGATGAGCCAAAAGACAGAGAATCGGGAGTTCGGGCTCTGAGATTCGAGTCGACTCCCAGGACAGTCGAGTCGACTCGAGTGGACAAAATTCAAATTTGGATCCACGGACTTCAGTGGATGAGCCGACTCCAAAATTGCCACGTCAGCTCCAGAAGTTGGCGAGTCGACTCCAGGTCAAGACGAGTCGACTCCCAGTCAAGACGGCAACTTTAATTCAAATTTGGAACAGTTGCCGAGTCGACTCCGGAAAAGCGTGAGTCGACTCCTGCTACAGCCGAGTCGACTCCTGATCGCGCGAGTCGACTCCAACCCACCAACGGTCATATTGTCAGGCTGCGCAGAGTGTGCAGAACGGCCAGAAAAAGCAGAGTAACGGCTAGTTTCCGTGGGGGTTGGCTTAAATAGCCACAGAGGACTGTAGCAAGGCAGAGAATAGACATTCCACTCCAAGCATTCAAGTTTTCAAGCTCTCCAAGTGCTCTTAAACGAAAAAGGGAAGATCTGCATTTACTGCTCCAACAACTTCTTCCCAACAATCAAAGCTTCCTCCTCCTGCATTCAAGTCGACCACTCTTTCAAGAGGAGACCGGAGTTCCAGAAGCCATACCTCTTCACCAGCTTAAAAGCGTTTGAGGGCTTCTAACTCCTTTACGATTATATTATTTTAAATCTGCTTTTTGAGAAGCTATTTTCTGTTTTCTTCTATCTCTTGTATTTACTTGATTCAATCGGAGGATTGAATCAAGGGGTTTAAGATTGGTTGGTGAGCCAAGTTAAAACCAACGTGTGTAAGGGTTTGATTGTGAGCCCAAAACAATCGGGGTTTGGTTCTAGTCGGTGAGCCTGGGAAAACCGACCGAGTTCGTTGTGAGCTCGTAAAACAACAAGTTTGGTTGTGAGCTTGCAAAACAACCGGCTGTAATCCAAGGGGGTTATAGTGAAATTCCCAAGTGACACTTGGGGAGTGGACGTAGGAGCAAGGGTTAGCTCCGAACCACTATAAAACTTTGTGTTTGTAGTGCATTGTCTCTCATCTTCTTCCCCGGACACTACTCACAGCACTTAGCTTTAATTAAACAACTTGCTATAGTTTTAAATTAATCATCCACAAAGTTTTAAATATTCAAGTTAATTTAAAAACCCAATTCACCCCCCCCCCCCTCTTGGGTTGTCTATCTGGGCAACAAGTGGTATCAGAGCCAAAAACTCTTCCACTCAAGAGTTAAAAGATCAAAATGACAACCCCATTTGGATCTTCTCACATTGAGGGTCAGTCCACCCAAAGACCCCCTTTCTTCAATGGATCTGACTACTCATACTGGAAGGCTAGGATGAGAATATTCATCCAAGCCCAAGACTATGAGATGTGGTCCATTGTAGTAAATGGGCCCTACATCCCATCCATATACGTAGATGGTGTTAAGGTACCTAAACTAGAAATGGACTGGGATGAACATGACATGAGGAAGGCACAATTAAACTCTAAAGCAATGAATGTCTTCTATTGTGCCTTAGACCGTAATGAATTCAATAGGGTCTCTACTTGCAATTCTGCAAAAGAGATTTGGGACAGACTTGAAGTGACCCATGAGGGCACGAATCAAGTGAAAGAGTCCAAAATAAATATTTTGGTTCATAAATATGAACTATTTAAAATGGACTCTAACGAAACAATTACATGCATGTTCACTAGGTTTACTGATATTGTCAATGGCCTAAAAAGCCTTGGCAAGAACTATACTAATAGTGAACTTGTCAGGAAAATCCTTCGGTGTCTACCAAGGTCGTGGGAAGCTAAAGTGACGGCAATCCAAGAAGCTAAAGACTTGAACAAGCTTCCACTTGAAGAGCTCCTTGGATCCCTTATGACGCATGAGCTTACCATGAAACAACACAACGAGGAAGAGTCCTCCCATAAGAAAAAGATAATAGCTTTAAAATCTACTTCTTCTAACAAGGACTTGTCTTGCAGCAGCAGCAGTGAAGAAGAAGAAGATGAGGAAGATGGTGGTGAGGCTCTTCTTGTGCGCAAGTTCAAGAAATTCATCAACCACAAGAAGTCCTATCATCAAAGGAGAGGCCCCTCAAATTCCTACCGCAAGGACAAAGGTAAGGAAAGGGAAAGTGAGGGGATCGGGTGCTATGAGTGCAAAAAGCCGGGACACATCCGAGCTGAGTGTCCCTTACTAAAGAAGAGCAGCAAGTACAAGAAGAAGAAGAAAGCCCTTGTCACCACCCTATCGGACTCCGACGCATCATCCTCATCATCGGATGAAGAACAAGAAGAGAAGGCCAATTTTTGTTTCATGGCCAACGAAAATGAGGTAACTTCTGATACGCACTATGATTTTTCATTTGATGAACTTTATGATGCGTTTAACGAACTAATGATTGAATATAAGGATGTTAATGTTAAAAACAGGGAACTAAAAGTAACTAACCAAACTTATATCCGTAAGTATGATTCTTTAATTAAGGATAAAGATGCTATTACCAAAGAAAATCTAGAACTTAAGACAAGCAACCAACTCTTAATTAAGAAAACTAATACCTTAACTAAAGATAATGAAAAACTAACTAAGGAACTTTCAGAACTCAAAAACCATAAACAAGTCTTAAACAAGGATCTAACAAAAGAACTAAATGATCTAAAAGCCGAAAATCAAACATTAACTAAAGAACTTAACAAATACAAACCCTTAGTTGAAAAATTCACATATAGTTCTGAAAAGTTAAACATGATACTTAACAGTCAACGAGCCGTATTTAATAAAGCGGGTTTAGGGTATAAACCGAAAAATAAACAAAAACTTCTTAGTAACTTCTTTGTCAAAGCTGGGGAAAATAAAACTAAGAAAATGATCTGTTTTTGTTGTGGAAATATAGGACATAAGGCAAATGCATGTGACTATAGGAAAAGGAAAACTAAAAGAAAGATTAAAAGGGTATGGGTTCCAAAAGGAACCAACTTGACTAACCATGAAGGACCCAAGAAAACTTGGGTACCTAAGATGACATGATTTGCTTGTGTAGGAGTGTCTTGCAGCCAAGGTCAACAAAAATTGCTGGTATTTGGATAGTGGCTGCTCAAGGCACATGACGGGTGATAAAGACCAATTTTTCATCCTTGAAGCTAAGAAGGGAGGTGCTGTGACGTTTGGAGACAACAACCAAGGTCACATCATTGGTATTGGTAAAGTTCAAATCACCCCTTCTACTTTTATAGATAATGTCAGACATGTTGATGGTCTTAAGCATAACTTGTTAAGCATCAGTCAATTATGTGATAAAGGATATGATGTTATGTTTAAACCATCACTATGTATTATAACAAATCCTAATGATAATAGCTTAGTTTTTAAAGGGATTAGACGTGGAAATGTATATGTTGTAGACCTAGAAGATCTTGCAAAACATAACCAATGTCTAGTTGTAAATGAAACTAAAGATAATGATGCTAGTTGGTTATGGCACCGTAAGTTAGGTCATGCAAACATGGACACAATAACTAAATTAGTTAAAAGAGACTCCGTGATAGGTTTGCCAAAATTAAAATTTGAAAAGAACAAAATATGTGAAGCATGTCAATTTGGCAAACAATCTAGGAACTCCTTTAAATCCATAAAATATGTCTCTGCCTCTAGGTCTCTAGAATTATTACACATGGACCTATTTGGTCCAACTAGAACAACAAGTCTAGGTGGAAATAAATATGGTCTTGTTATAGTAGATGATTACTCTAGGTACACATGGGTCATGTTCCTAGCACATAAGGATCAAGCATTTTCTATGTTTAAAAAATTCCATAAGGAAGTAACAAATGCTAGAGAGTCTTCAGTCATAGCCATTAGAAGTGACCATGGTACCGAATTCGAAAATCAATTATTTGACGAATTTTGTAGTAAAAAGAGGATAACCCATAATTTTTCTGCACCTAGGACACCACAACAAAATGGAGTTGTGGAAAGGAAGAATAGAACTCTAGAGAAAATGGCTAGAACGATGTTATGTGAAAGTAACCTCCCTAAGTACTTTTGGGGAGAAGCCATTAATACTTCTTGCCATATATTAAATAGAGTTTTATTAAGACCCATTATAAAGAAAACACCTTATGAACTGTGGAAAAACAGAAAACCAAAAGTTAACTATTTTCATGTTTTGGATGTAGGTGTTTTGTACATAATAATGGGAAAGATAATCTAGGGAAATTTGATCCTAAATCTGATGAAGGAATATTCCTAGGTTATTCTACAACTAGTAAAGCCTATAGAATCTTTAATAAAAGAACCCTAGTTATAGAAGAATCTATACATGTTGTTTTTGATGACTCTAGTGACATCTCATCTAGTAAGAAGGTTAATTTTGATGATGATATTGAAATACTTGAAGAAAAGATAGATGAGATGGGATTACAAGATGATAATCAAAAGTTGATTGAAGGAGAATCGTCAAACCAAGAGCCTATAGTGGATCATGGGCTAGCTAAAGCTTGGAGGTATGCTCACGGGCATCCTAAGGAACTAATTCTAGATGATCCATCACAACCGGTTAGGACTAGAGCATCCCTTAGGAATTTGAATAATCATCTAGCTTTTGTTTCACACTTTGAGCCCAAACATATAGAAGAAGCCGAAAATGATGTAAATTGGATAAATGCAATGCAAGAAGAACTAAATCAATTTACTAGAAACAAGGTTTGGGATCTAGTGGAGAGACCTTCTGAATATCCAATTATAGGTACTAAATGGATATATAAAAATAAGCTAGATGAAAATGGAATTGTTATAAGGAATAAGGCTAGACTAGTAGCAAAGGGTTATAATCAAGAAGAAGGCATAGATTTTGATGAAACCTTTGCTTCCGTAGCTAGACTTGAGGCAATTAGACTTCTATTAGCATATGCATGCTCTAAGGACTTCAAACTATATCAAATGGATGTAAAGAGTGCTTTTCTAAATGGGTTTATTAATGAGGAGGTGTATGTAGAACAACCTCCTGGTTTTGAAAATCATCAATACCCTAATCATGTGTATAAACTGAACAAAGCACTTTATGGACTAAAACAAGCACCTAGAGCATGGTATGAGAGACTTAGTAAATTCCTATTAGAACATGAATTCTCTAGGGGAAATGTAGATACAACATTATTTCTGAAAAAGAAAAATAAGGATATGTTATTAGTACAGATTTATGTTGATGATATCATTTTCGGTACTACTAACAATCGCCTCTGCGAGGAATTTGCTGATTTGATGCAGAGTGAGTTTGAGATGAGCATGATGGGAGAGCTGAACTACTTCCTCGGGCTTCAAATCAAACAATCTGAAGGAGGCATCTTCATCAATCAAGCAAAATATATCAAGGAGATGCTCAAGAAGTTTGATATGGAGGGAAACAAGTCAATCAGCACCCCCATGAGCTCATCATGCAAGTTAGACCAAGATGAATCAGGTAAATCTGTAGATCAAAAACTTTATAGAGGTATGATAGGTTCTTTACTGTATCTTACTGCAAGTAGGCCTGATATTATGTTTAGTGTGTGCATGTGTGCTAGATATCAGGCTAATCCTAAAGAATCACACCTAGCTGCAGTTAAGAGAATCTTTAAATACTTAATTGGAACTAAGAACATAGGGCTGTGGTACTCTAAAGAATCTAGCCTAAACTTAATAGGGTACACAGATTCAGACTTCGCTGGATGTAAGCTGGATAGAAAAAGTACCAGCGGGTCCTGTCAATTTCTAGGAGAAAATCTAATCTCATGGTTTAGCAAGAAACAAAACTCGGTTGCATTATCCACTGCAGAAGCTGAATATGTTGCAGCCGGGAGTTGTTGTGCTCAAATCTTATGGATTAAACAACAATTAGAAGATTATGGCATTAAACAAGATAAAATCCCCATTAATTGTGATAACACAAGTGCCATAAATCTCACTAAAAATCCAATTCAATACTCAAGAACTAAACACATTGAGATAAGACATCAATTCATAAGAGATCATGTATTGAATGGTGATGTGTCACTCCAATTTGTGTGTACTGATAATCAATTAGCAGACATTTTTACAAAACCCCTAAGTGAAGAGAGGTTTAGTGTGCTTAGAAGGGGATTAGGAGTGATTGATCCATCCTAGTGGGAGTTTTTCACTAGATTAATTGATTTTGATGATTAGAATGAGGTTAAAATAGAGTTTCTATACAGTGATCATCAAATCAGTCCTTAATTAGCTGATTTTCCCTCATTTGGCACGATTATGGCATGGTTTTTAGGTGCGTGCCAAGGTTAGAGACGACTCGAGTAAGTTTCAGAGCCGGCTCCTAAGGGGGAGTCGACTCGCACATTTGCGGGAGTCGACTCGCAAAGTTGGCAGCTGAGGGGGAGTCGACTCGCACAATGTCGGGAGTCGACACGAAGTCTACATGCGCTAACAGAGAGTCGACTCGCGCATATTCTGGAGTCGACTCGAGGTCGAGTCGACTCGCGACTCAGGGGAGTCGACTCGCAGTCGGGATCCGACTTTTTAACCCTAGGGTTGTCGTTTCGCAAATACTTTTCCTCAAGCCGCCACTGTTCACAAAGCCCTAGAGCCGACTCCTAGGTCATCCCCGATCGTCTCCAAGCCCTTTTCCCGTCGATTCTTCGCCGGACATTGAGTTTCCGTCCGTTCCTAGGTCATTTCCGGTCCGTCCCGAGCTTCCTCTGTCGGTCCTTCACCGTCCTCTAGGTATTTTTCTTCCCGTTTAGGTCAAGATGCCTCGTAAGACCGTCGTTAGGAAGAGATCCCGTCCCGAGGCCGGTCCCGAGCGGCGCTCCAAGGCGCGGCATGATCCCGCGAGGCAACCACCTCCGGATCGTTCCCCGCCTAGGGTGGTTCTCGTTAGGCCGTTGGCCGGGAAGGCCGTCACCTCCGGGAGGTTTGTCGATTTCGACTATCTCTCCCGGGAGGGGTTCACCATAGGCGATAGGCTTAGAGCCCAGGGCCTAGAGTACTTCCTCACCTTGGATCTTCCCACCTATCCTGGCCTAGTTCAAGAGTTTTACAGTACCGTCCATCGGGGAGATGGAGGTATCGAGGGCACGGTAGTAGGTGTCCCGTTGCGTGTCACAGAGGACCTCATTGCCCATATCCTTCACCTTCCATTAGTAGGGGTGGCTCCCGCACACCCTGAGGATAGAGTTGCGGCCCTTACGGTCGTCTTAGGGCATCCACCTCAGTCCCCCCTAGATGAGGTATCTGCTAGCTCACTTCCTATTGAAGTGAGAATCCTTTTGAGCATTCTGTCCAGGTCCATCTTCCCTAAGACAGGGAGATTTGATTTTGTGAATGAGAGGGACTTAGCTATTATGTCTTATATCCTTCAGGACACCCCGATCAACTTCCCAAAGCTCATTTATAGGTATATGTGTGAGCCCCTAGATAGACCTAGGCTCTCACTCCCATACGGGATGTTATTCACTCTTCTTTTTAGGCAGTACGAGATTTCCATTCCTGAGAGGGAACCCTTTCGTGCCTTGCGATGGACTGATCGCTTATGTACGGGGACTATGCACAGGATGGGGTTTCGGAAGAGAGAAGGGATCTGGGTTAGGAAGTCCACTCTCACTGCTCAGACCACCAGACCATCACCCAGTCCTGAGCCAGATTCAGACTACCCAGACCTTCCAGACCATCCAGACCTCCCATCCACTCCTCCTGCTCCTACCACCTCTGCCGGACCTTCCTCCTCAGTTCCACCATCTATGGAGGTCCGTATTGATACAGAGCAGCTCCGGGAGCTGCGGCAGGAGATCGTCCGAGATCTGAAGGACGAGCTGCTTCGGGAGATCCGCGGCTCGGTGCCTGCTCCCTCTTCCGCGCCCACTTCCTCTGCCCTGGTCCCTTCCTTGACAGCCGTGACTGACATGATGGCTCATGTACGGGAAGAGATCTACAATATCCGGAGTTTGGTCCAGGCCCAGTTCCACAGCATGAGTGAGGTCACGAGCTCCACTCGACAGATGCGAGAGGAGATTGGTCGTGACATGCACACCACCACCGAGGGGGCCGAGCGCTTGTCGAATGTACTCATCGACAAGCTGGACGCACTACAGACATCGGTGACTGGGCTTCAGGCGTCGGTGACAGAGCTCTCCACTACACATAGCAGAGCCACCACGTCTATTATCACGCAGCTCGGACATGTGACAGATGCAGTCACCCTCCTCATGGAGCAGAGCCGATTGAGAGGAGGAGCACCATCCTCCAGAGGAGGTGCCACATCCTCGAGAGGAGGAGCCACACCCTCCAGAGGAGGAGATGCATCCTCGAGAGGGGGAGCTTCATCCTCGAGGAGGACATAGATGTGTTTGAGTTGTGTTTTGTCTTGCTTTGCTTTACTTATTGTATTCTCACATGTATTCACATTCATATCAATACAATGAGTAGACATTTTATCTTCAATTATGTGCCATTTGATGATTGGTTGTGCCATTGATTGTGTGTGATTACCTCCTTTTTGGTATGATGACAAAAAGGGGGAGAAATATGTATAAAATATGTAAAAAGGGGAGAAATATGAAAAAATATGTAAAAGAAATCAATGGAAATAAATAAAAAGATAAACTCTTAATAACACACACAAATTTGTTCTAAGTGGATTCGGTACCTCGAGGCTCATTATCTCTCTTTTGGGGCTCCTAATGGAGTAATCTCCAGAATCTATTCAAGGGATATTCGGAGATTAGCTGAATCCTACTCAAAAACAAATTGACAGATTTTTCCTCTAAAAAGATAAAATTCAGTTCAAAAACTTCAAAGCATTAAAAGGAAATTTAGAGAATCAAAACATAGTTGAATGCATATGTTGAGGGGGAGAATCTGAATTTTAATCAAGCTAAATCATTAATGACATATAAGCCGAACAATTGATTGCATAATATGAAGGCTTATATAATTCCAAATGAAAGGGGGAGCTTTAACTCCGAAATTTAATGTTTCACTCCTTTCAAACTTGGATAAATTAAATTATCAGACATTTGAATTCATTTATGGATTTTACTTCATTGTTTTATGAGCAATTCATTTTACATATACTCAAAGTTTTGTCATCATCAAAAAGGGGGAGATTGTGGAGTGATTGATTAAAACCCCATTTGATTTTGATGAGCTCAAAGCATTTGAGTATATCTTGTGATTACTAATGAATTCAATTGAGTGTTTCAGTGAAAATCCTGTCCAAGTGTTTCTAGACTTGGTTCATAGTATTTTGGATAAGTTAAGAAGTCTGCATGAACCAATGTCTGAGACTCGAGTCGACTCCCGAGTATCACGAGTCGACTCCAAGCGTATCAAGTTCACTGGCACGAGCTCGAGTCGACTCCAGATCAGTACGAGTCGACTCCGACTGAGAACAGACAGAAGGACAGAAAGCTTCAACTCAGAAACTGTCAACGAGTCGACTCCCGAAGTGCGCGAGTCGACTCCAATGTTCAACGAGTCGACTCCAGGGTAGTAAGAGTCGACTCCAAGAGAAACACAAAGAAAAGTCAGAGAGCAGTTTTCGGGTCTGAGATTCGAGTCGACTCTAGTGGAACGCGAGTCGACTCCGATGGTTGGCAGATCGACTCCAAAGAAGGTAAGAGTCGACTCTCAGAGGAACACAAAGAAAAAGTCAGAGAACGATTTTCGGACTCTGAGATTCGAGTCGACTCCAGCAGTACGCGAGTCGACTCCGAGACTGAGCGACCATCAACAGACAGAAGACCATGTTACTGCCTCTGAGATTCGAGTCGACTCACAGACAGCTCGAGTCGACTCCGAGACAAGCTTCACGTCAAAAGGCAGAAGACCAACTTTCGGAAACTGAGAGTCGAGTCGACTCCAAGGAAGTTCGAGTCGACTCCAAGACTGGATGAGCCAAAAGACAGAGAATCGGGAGTTCGGGCTCTGAGATTCGAGTCGACTCCCAGGACAGTCGAGTCGACTCGAGTGGACAAAATTCAAATTTGGATCCACGGACTTCAGTGGATGAGCCGACTCCAAAATTGCCACGTCAGCTCCAGAAGTTGGCGAGTCGACTCCAGGTCAAGACGAGTCGACTCCCAGTCAAAACGGCAACTTTAATTCAAATTTGGAACAGTTGCCGAGTCGACTCCGAAAAAGCGTGAGTCGACTCCTGCTACAGCCGAGTCGACTCCTGATCGCGCGAGTCGACTCCAACTCACCAACGGTCATATTGTCAGGCTGCGCAGAGTGTGCAGAACGGCCAGAAAAAGCAGAGTAACGGCTAGTTTCCGTGGGGGTTGGCTTAAATAGCCACAGAGGACTGTAGCAAGGCAGAGAATAGACATTCCACTCCAAGCATTCAAGTTTTCAAGCTCTCCAAGTGCTCTTAAACGAAAAAGGGGAGATCTGCATTTACTGCTCCAACAACTTCTTCCCAACAATCAAAGCTTCCTCCTCCTGCATTCAAGTCGACCACTCTTTCAAGAGGAGACCGGAGTTCCAGAAGCCATACCTCTTCACCAGCTTAAAAGCGTTTGAGGGCTTCTAACTCCTTTACGATTATATTGTTTTAAATCTGTTTTTTGAGAAGCTATTTTTTGTTTTCTTCTATCTCTTGTATTTACTTGATTCAATCGGGGGATTGAATCAAGGGGTTTAAGGTTGGTTGGTGAGCCAAGTTAAAACCAACGTGTGTAAGGGTTTGATTGTGAGCCCGGAAAAATAATCGGGGTTTGGTTCTAGTCGGTGAGCCTGGGAAAACCGACCGAGTTCGTTGTGAGCTCGTAAAACAACAAGTTTGGTTGTGAGCTTGCAAAACAACCGGCTGTAATCCAAGGGGGTTATAGTGAAATTCCCAAGTGACACTTGGGGAGTGGACGTAGGAGCAAGGGTTAGCTCCGAACCACTATAAAACTTTGTGTTTGTAGTGCATTGTCTCTCATCTTCTTCCCCGGACACTACTCACAGCACTTAGCTTTAATTAAACAACTTGCTATAGTTTTAAATTAATCATCCACAAAGTTTTAAATATTCAAGTTAATTTAAAAACCCAATTCACCCCCCCTCTTGGGTTGTCTATCTGGGCAACAAGGGTAGTATGAGTCGACTCCTAGGAGTCACAGGCAGAAAAGTCAGAGAGCAGTTTTCGGGTCTAAGATTCGAGTCGACTCCAGTGGAACGCGAGTCGACTCCGATGGTTGGCAAGTCGACTCCAAAGAAAGTGAGAGTCGACTCTCAGAGGAACACAAGAAAAAAGTCAGAGAACGTTTTTCGGACTCTGAGATTCGAGTCGACTCCCGCAATACGCGAGTCGACTCCTAGACACCGCGACCCCAAAGAAGACAGAAGACCAATCTGCTGTGTCTGAGAGCCGAGTCGACTCCTAGAAAGCTCGAGTCGACTCCAAGGCAGCAGTACACCAAAAGGGCAGAAGACTTAGTTTCGGAAACTGAGAGCCGAGTCGACTCCGGAAAAGTTCGAGTCGACTCCAAGACTGGACGAGCCAAAAGACAGAAGATTGGGAGTTCGGGCTCTGAGCGCCGAGTCGACTCCCAGGACAGTCGAGTCGACTCGAGTTGGCCAAGTTGAAAATTGGCTCCGTGGACTTCATGGGATGAGCCGACTCCGAAAATGCCAAGTCAGCTCCAGAAGTTGGCGAGTCGACTCCGGGTCAAGACGAGTCGACTCCCAGTCGAAGAGGCTACTTTAATTCAAATCCGAAACAGTTGCCGAGTCGACTCCAGAAAAACATGAGTCGACTCCCGCTACAGCCGAGTCGACTCCTGATCGCGCGAGTCGACTCCAACCCACCAACGAACATATTGTCAGGCTGTGCAGAGTGTGCAGAACGGGCAGAAAAAGGTCTCTAACGGCTAGTTTCCGTGGGGGTTGGTTTAAATAGCCACAGAGGACTGTAGCAAAGTAGAGAACAACTATTCCACTCAAAGTAATCAAGCATTCAATCTCTACAACCTGTTCTTCAACGAAAAGAGGAAAGAGCGGCATTAACTCCATCCAACTTCCTCTTCCCAGCAATTAAAGAAGCCTCCTCCTGCATTCAAGTCGACCACACATTCAAGAGGAGACCCGAAGTTCGAGAAGCCCCACTCAACTCCAACTCAAACGTGTTTGAGGGCTTCTAACTTTTCTTCTGTTTATATTGTTATTTATCTGCTTTTTGAGAAGCTGTGTTTTCTGTTTGTACCTTTTATTTTCACCTGGTCTTTACTTGGTTCAATCGGGGGATTGAATCAAGGGTATTGAGGTTGGTTGGTGAGCCGAGTGTAAAACCAACGTGTGTAAGGGTTCGATTGTGATCCCGGGAAAACAATCGGGGCGGTTCTAGTCGGTGAGCCAGGGAAAACCGACCGAGTTCGTTGTGAGCTCGTAAAACAACAAGTTTGGTTGTGAGCTTGGAAAACAACCGGCTGTAATCCAAGGGGTTATAGTGAATTCCCAAGTGAGACTTGGGGGTGGACGTAGGAGCAAGGGTTAGCTCCGAACCACTATAAAACTTGGTGTTTGTGATTGATTGTCTCTCTTTCTCTTACTCTCATATCACTTACAGCACATAGCAATTAATTAAACAACTTGCAATAGTTTTAATTAGTCATCCACAACGTTTTAAATAGCTAAATTATTTTAAAACCCAATTCACCCCCCCCTCTTGGGTTGTCTATCTGGGCAACAAGTGGTATCAGAGCCTAAACTCTTCCACCCAAGAGTAAAAGATCGAAATGACAACCCCATTTGGATATTCCCACATTGAGGGTCAGTCCACCCAAAGACCCCCATTCTTTAATGGATCCGACTACTCATATTGGAAGGCTAGGATGAGAATATTCATCCAAGCCCAAGACTATGAGATGTGGACCATTGTAGTAAATGGGCCATACATCCCATCCATATATGTAGAGGGTGTCACGGTACCCAAACTTGAAAAGGATTGGGATGAACATGACATGAGAAAGGCACAACTAAATTCTAAAGCTATGAATGTGCTTTATTGTGCCTTAGATAGAAATGAATTCAATAGGGTCTCTACTTGCAATTCTGCAAAAGAGATTTGGGACAGACTTGAAGTGACCCATGAGGGCACGAATCAAGTCAAAGAATCCAAAATAAATATATTGGTTCATAAGTATGAATTATTTAAAATGGATTCTAATGAAACAATCACATGCATGTTCACTAGGTTTACTGACATTGTCAATGGCCTAAAAAGCCTTGGCAAGAACTATACTAACAGTGAGCTTGTCAGGAAAATTCTTCGCTGTCTACCAAGGTCATGGGAAGCCAAGGTGACGGCAATCCAAGAAGCTAAAGACTTGAACAAGCTTCCACTTGAAGAGCTCCTTGGATCCCTAATGACTCACGAGCTCACAATGAAGCAGCACAGCGAAGAAGAGTCCTCCCATAAGAAAAAGGTAATAGCTCTTAAATCTACATCATCTAATAAAGACTTGTCTTGCAGCAGCAGTAGTGAAGAAGAAGAGCTTGAGGGAGATGATGGTGAGGCTCTTCTTGTGCGCAAATTCAAAAAATTCATCAACCACAAGAAGTCCTATCATCAAAGGAGAGGCCCCTCAAATTCCTACCGCAAGGACAAAGGTAAGGAAAGGAAAAATGAGGGGATTGGGTGTTATGAGTGCAAGAAGCCGGGTCACATAAGAGCTGAGTGCCCTTTACTGAAGAAGGAGAGCAAGTACAAGAAGAAGAAGGCTCTTGTCACAACACTATCCGACTCCGACTCATCATCCTCTTCATCGGATGAGGAACAAGAGGAAAAGGCCAATTTCTGCTTCATGGCCAATGAAAATGAGGTAACGTCCGAATCGTCTTTAGATTTTACTTTTGATGAGCTTTATGATGCTTTTAATGAACTAATGATTGAATATAAGGCTATAAATGCTAAAAACAAAAAACTAAAAGTAACTAACCAAACTTATATCCGTAAGTATGATTCATTAGTTAAGGATAAAGATGTTCTTATCAAAGAAAATTTAGAACTTAAGACAAGCAATCAACTCTAAACTCAAAAGACTAATACCTTGAGTAAAGATAATGAAAAATTAACTAAGGAAATTTCAGGACTTAAAAACAATAAACAAAACTTAAACGAGAATCTCATAAAAGATTTAAACATTCTAAAAGCCGAAAAACAAACTCTAACTAAAGAACTTGAAAAGTACAAACCTTTGGTAGAAAAGTTTACATATAGTTCTGAAAAATTGAACATGATACTAAATAGTCAACGAGCAGTATTTAATAGAGCGGGTTTAGGGTATAAACCAAAAAATAAACAAAAACTTCTTAGTAACTTCTTTGTTAAAGCTGGAGAAAGCAAAACTAAGAAAGTAATCTGCTTTTGTTGTGGAACTGTAGGACATAAGGCAAATGTATGTGACTATAGGAAAGGGAAAACTAAAAGAAAAATTAAAAGGGTATGGGTTCCAAAAGGAACCAATATGACTAACTATGAAGGACCCAAGAAAACTTGGGTACCTAAGATTATATGATCTGCTTGTGTAGGAGTGTCTTGCAGCCAAGGTCAATAAAAATTGCTGGTACTTGGATAGTGGCTGCTCAAGACACATGACGGGTGACAAGGATCAATTTTCCACCCTTGAAGCTAAGAAGGGAGGTGCTGTGACTTTTGGAGACAACAACCAAGGTCACATCATTGGTATTGGTAAAGTTCAAATTACCCCTTCTACTTTTATTAATAATGTTAGATATGTTGATGGTCTTAAGCATAACCTATTAAGCATTAGTCAATTATGTGATAAAGGAGATAACCCATAATTTTTCTGCACCTAGGACACCACAACAAAATGGAGTTGTGGAAAGGAAAAATAGAACTCTAGAGGAAATGGCTAGAACTATGTTATGTGAAAGTAACCTCCCTAAGTACTTTTGGGGAGAAGCCATTAATACTTCTTGTCATATATTAAATAGAGTTTTATTAAGACCCATTATAAAGAAAACACCTTATGAACTTTGGAAAAACAGAAAACCAAAAGTTAATTACTTTCATGTTTTTGGATGTAGGTGTTTTGTTCATAATAATGGGAAAGATAATCTAGGTAAATTTGACTCTAAATCTGATAAGGGCATATTCTTAGGTTACTCCACAACTAGTAAAGCCTATAGAGTCTTTAATAAAAGAACCCTAGTTATAGAAGAATCCATACATGTTGTGTTTGATGATTCTAGTGATTTTTCCTCTAGTAAGAAAGGTAATTTTGATGATGATGCTGAAATTCTTGAAGAAAAGATAAATGAGATGACATTACAAGATGACAATCAAAAATTGATTGAAGATGCATCATCAAGCCAAGAGGCTATTGTGGATCATGGGCTAACTAAAGCTTGGAGGTATGCTCACGGGCATCCTAAGAAACTAATTCTAGATGATCCATCTCAACCGGTTAGGACTAGAGCATCCCTTAGAAATTTAAATAACCATCTAGCTTTTGTCTCACACTTTGAGCCCAAACACATAGAAGAAGCCGAAAATGATGTAAATTGGATAAATGCAATGCAAGAAGAATTAAACCAATTTACTAGAAACAAAGTATGGAATCTAGTTGAGAGACCTTCTGAATATCCAATTATAGGTACAAAATGGATTTATAAAAATAAACTAGATGAAAATGGAATTGTAATAAGGAATAAGGCTAGACTAGAGCAAAGGGTTATAATCAAGAAGAAGGTATAGATTTTGATGAAACCTTTGCTCCCGTAGCTAGACTTGAGGCTATTAGATTATTATTAGCATTTGCATGCTCTAAGGACTTCAAGTTATTTCAAATGGATGTAAAAAGTGCATTTTTAAATGGGTATATTAATGAGGAGGTATATGTAAAACAACCTCCTGGTTTTGAAAATCATCAATACCCTAATCATGTTTATAAATTGAACAAAGCACTTTATGGTTTGAAACAAGCACCTAGAGCATGGTATGAGAGGCTTAGCAAATTCCTACTAGAACATGAGTTCTCTAGGGGTAATGTAGATACAACACTATTTCTGAAAAAGAAAAACCAAGATATGCTACTAGTACAGATTTATGTTGATGATATCATTTTCGGTGCTACTAACAATCGTCTCTGTGAAGAATTTGCTGATTTGATGCAGAGTGAATTTGAGATGAGCATGATGGGAGAGCTGAACTACTTCCTCGGGCTTCAAATCAAACAGTCTGAAGGAGGCATCTTCATCAATCAAGCCAAATACATCAAGGAGATGCTCAAGAAGTTTGATATGGAGGGAAACAAATCAATCAGCACCCCCATGAGCTCATCATGCAAATTAGACCAAGATGAATCAGGTAAATCTGTAGATCAGAAACTGTATAAAGGTATGATAGGATCTTTATTGTATCTTACTG
The DNA here is from genome assembly GCF_009389715.1 of Phoenix dactylifera. Taxonomy (NCBI): domain Eukaryota; kingdom Viridiplantae; phylum Streptophyta; class Magnoliopsida; order Arecales; family Arecaceae; genus Phoenix; species Phoenix dactylifera. The sequence goes on from NW_024067849.1 coordinate 136,375, forward strand.
CAAGTAGACCTGATATTATGTTTAGTGTTTGCATGTGTGCTAGATATCAGGCTAATCCTAAGGAATCACATCTAATTGCAGTAAAGAGAATCTTTAAATACCTAATAGGAACAAAGAACATAGGGTTATGGTATTCTAAAGAATCTAGCCTAAACCTAATAGGATACACAGATTCAGACTTCGCTGGATGTAAGCTTGATAGAAAAAGTACCAGCGGGTCTTGCCAATTTCTAGGAGAAAACCTAATCTCATGGTTTAGCAAGAAACAAAACTCGGTTGCATTATCTACTGCTGAAGCTGAATATGTTGCAGCCGGGAGTTGTTGTGCTCAAATCTTGTGGATCAAACAACAATTAGAAGATTATGGAATTAAACAAGATAAAATACCTATTAACTGTGATAATACAAGTGCCATTAATCTAACTAAAAATCCAATTCAGCATTCAAGAACTAAACACATTGAGATAAGACATCACTTCATAAGAGATCATGTACTGAATGGTGATGTGACACTACAATTTGTTTGTACTGATGATCAATTAGCAGACACTTTTACAAAACCCCTAAGTGAAGAGAGGTTTAGTGTGCTTAGGAGGGGATTAGGAGTGATTGATCCATCCTAGTGGTAGTTTCCACTAGATTCGTTGATTTTGATGATTAGATTGTGGTTAAAATAGAGTTTCTTTTCAATGATCATCAAATCAGATCATAATTTAGTGATTTTTAGGTGCGTGCCAAAGTTAGAGACGACTCGAGTAAGTTTCAGAGTCGGCACCTGAGGGGGAGTCGACTCGCGCATTTGCGGGAGTCGACTCGAGATTGATGGCAGCAGAGGGGGAGTCGACTCGCGCATATTCTGGAGTCAACTCGAGGTCGAGTCGACTCGCGACTCAGTGGAGTCGACTCGCAGTCGGGATCCGACTTTTTAACCCTAACTTTGTCGTTTTGAAAACACTTCTATTCTCCGCCGCCACTGTTCACAAGTCCTAGAGCCGACTCCTAGGTCGTCCCCGGTCGTCCCCAAGCCTTTTCCGTCAACCTTTCACCGTCCCTTAGGGTTTTCCTCCCATCTAGGTCCTTATGCCGCGTAAAACCGTAGTCCGAAAGAGGTCCCGACCCGAGGCCGGTCCCGAGAGGCGCTCCAAGGCTCGGCACGATCCCGCGAGGCAACAACCTCCGGCTCGTTCCCCGCCGAGGGCGGTTCCCGCGAGGCCGTGCGCCGGGAAGGCCGTCACCACCGGGAGATATGTTGATTTCGACTATCTCTCCCGAGAGGGTTTCACCATAGGTGAGAGATTGCGTGTCCAGGGCTTAGAGTATTTCCTCACATTAGATCTCCCAACTTACCCTGGATTAGTTAGAGAGTTTTACGGTACCGTCCATCGGGGAGATGGGGGTATCGAGGGCACGGTAGCCGGTGTCCCTCTGTTCATTACGGAGGATCTTATTGCCCACATCCTCTACCTTCCACAAGTAGGGGTGGCTCCCACACACCCCGAGGACAGGGTTGAGGCCCTTACGGCCATTCTAGGGCATCCACCCCAGTCACCCTTAGACGAGGTATCCGCTAGCTCACTTTCGATTGAGGTGCGGATCCTCCTGAGTATATTGTCTAGGTCCATCTTCCCTAAGACCGGGAGATTTGATTTTGTTTCTGAGAGAGACCTAGCTCTCATGTTCTACATGCTTCAGGACACCCCAATCAACTTCCCCAAACTCATTTATCGATACCTGTGTGAGCCACTAGACAGACCTAGGCTCACCCTACCCTACGGTATGGTATTCACTCTGTTGTTTAGGGAGTACGAGATTCCTATCCCTGAGGGGGAACCCTTTCGCGCATTGCGATGGACTGATCGCATGCGTCTGGGGACCCTACACAGGATGGGGTTTCGGAAGATAGAGGGGACATGGGTTAGGAAGTCCTCCATCACCACACAGACCACCAGACACTCCCCTAGTCCTGAGCCAGATTCTGACTATCCTGACTTACCGGACTTTCCATCCACTTCTGCTCCTACCACCTCCGCCGGACCCTCCTCCTCGGCTCCACCACCCATGGAGGTCCGCATCGCTCCTGAGCAGCTCCGGGAGCTGCGGCAGGAGATAGTCCGAGATCTGCGGGATGATCTGCTTCGGGAGCTCCGAGGTTCAGTGCCTGCTCCCTCTCCCACTCCATCTTCAGCGTTGGTCCCTTCCCTGACGGCCGTGACTGACATGACGGCTCATGTGCGGGAAGAGATCTACAACATGAGGACTTTGCTCCAGGCCCAGTTCCATAGCATGAGTGAGGTCACGAGCACCACTCGACAGATGCGGGATGACATAGGACGTGACATGCACACCACTACCGAGGGGGCCGAGCGCTTGTCGAATGTGCTCATCGACAAGCTGGACGCACTTCAGATGTCGGTGACTGAGCTCTCCACTACACATAGCAGAGCCACTTCGTCGATTATCACTCAGCTCGGGCATGTTACAGATGCAGTCACCCTCCTCATGGAGCAGAGCAGATTGAGAGGAGGAGCCACATCCTCGAGAGGAGGAGCCACATCCTCGAGAGGAGGAGATACATCCTCGAGAGGAGGAGCTACATCCTCGAGGAGACCATAGCTGTTTTTTTTTGTGTTTTGTTTTGACATGTATTATTTTTGCTTTACTTATTGTATTCTCAAATGTATTTACATACAAATCAATACAATGAGTAGCCATATCTTCTTCAATTCTGTGCCATTTGATCTATGATTGATTGTGTGTGCTTACCTCCTTTTTGATACGATGACAAAAAGGGAGAGAAATATGTATAAAATATGTAAAAGAAATCAATGAAAATCAATAAAAAAAAAGAAAAACTTTTAAAACATACAAAAATTTGTTCTAAGTGGATCTGGTACCTCGAGGCTCATTATCTCTCTTTTGGGGCTCCTAATGGAGTAATCTCCAGAATCTATTCAAGGGATATTCGGAGATTAGCTGAATCCTACTCAAGAAAAAATTGACAGATTTTTCCTCTAAAAACCAAAAATTTAAAAGTCAAAAATTCTTAGAATCAAAACAAAGTAGATTGCATATGTTGAGGGGAAGAATCTGAATTTTAAGCAAGCTAAATCATTAAAGATATATAAGCCAAACAATTGATTGCATGATATGAAGGCTTATATAATTCCAAATGAAAGAGGGAGCTTTAACTCCGAAATTTATTGTTCACACCTTTCAAACTTGGATAAATTAAATTACCAGACATCTGAATTCATTTATGGATTTTACTTCCTTGTTTATAGAGCAATTCACTTTACATATACTCAATGTTTTGTCATCATCAAAAAGGGGGAGATTGTGGAGTGATTGATTAAAACCCTATTTGATTTTGATGAGCTCAAAGCATTTGAGTATATCTCTTGTTTACTAATGAATTAAATTAAGTGTTTCAGTGAAAATCTTGTCTAAGTGTCTCTAGACTTGGTTCATAATATTTTGGATAAGTTAAGAAATCAGCTTGAACCAAAGTCTGAGACTCGAGTCGACTCCAGAGTATCACGAGTCGACTCCAAGCGTATCAAGTTCACTGGCACGAGCTCGAGTTGACTCCGGATCAGTACGAGTCGACTCCGACTGAGAACAGACAGACGAACAGAAAGCATCAACTCAAAACCTGTCAGCGAGTCGACTCCTGAACTGCGCGAGTCGACTCCGATGTTCACCGAGTCGACTCCAGGGTAGTATGAGTCGACTCCTAGGAGTCACAGGCAGAAAAGTCAGAGAGCAGTTTTTGGGTCTGAGATTCGAGTCGACTCCAGTGGAACGCGAGTCGACTCCGATGGTTGGCAAGTCGACTCCAAAGAAAGTGAGAGTCGACTCTCAGAGGAACACAAGGAAAAAGTCAGAGAACGTTTTTCGGACTCTGAGATTCGAGTCGACTCCCGCAATACGCGAGTCGACTCCTAGACACCGCGACCCCAAAGAAGACAGAAGACCAATCTGCTGTGTCTGAGAGCCGAGTCGACTCCTAGAAAGCTCAAGTCGACTCCAAGGCAGCGGTACACCAAAAGGGCAGAAGACTTAGTTTCGGAAACTGAGAGCCGAGTCGACTCCGGGGAAGTTCGAGTCGACTCCAAGACTGGACGAGCCAAAAGACAGAAGATCGGAAGTTCGGGCTCTGAGCGCCGAGTCGACTCCCAGGACAGTCGAGTCGACTCGAGTTGGCCAAGTTGAAAATTGGCTCCGTGGACTTCATGGGATGAGCCGACTCCGAAAATGCCAAGTCAGCTCCAGAAGTTGGCGAGTCGACTCCGGGTCAAGATGAGTCGACTCCCAGTCGAAGAGGCTACTTTAATTCAAATCCGAAACAGTTGCCGAGTCGACTCCAGAAAAATATGAGTCGACTCCCGCTACAGCCGAGTCGACTCCTGATCGCGCGAGTCGACTCCAACCCACCAACGGACATATTGTCAGGCTGTGCAGAGTGTGCAGAACGGGCAGAAAAAGGTCTCTAATGGCTAGTTTCCGTGGGGGTTGGTTTAAATAGCCACAGAGGACTGTAGCAAAGTAGAGAACAACTATTCCACTCAAAGTAATCAAGCATTCAATCTCTGCAACCTGTTCTTCAACGAAAAGAGGGAAGAGCGGCATTAACTCCATCCAACTTCCTCTTCCCAGCAATTAAAGAAGCCTCCTCCTGCATTCAAGTCGACCACACATTCAAGAGGAGACCCGAAGTTCGAGAAGCCCCACTCAACTCCAACTCAAACGTGTTTGAGGGCTTCTAACTTTTCTTCTGTTTATATTGTTATTTATCTGCTTTTTGAGAAGCTGTGTTTTCTGTTTGTACCTTTTATTTTCACCTGGTCTTTACTTGGTTCAATCGGAGGATTGAATCAAGGGTATTGAGGTTGGTTGGTGAGCCGAGTGTAAAACCAACGTGTGTAAGGGTTCGATTGTGATCCCGAAAAAACAATCGGGGCGGTTCTAGTCGGTGAGCCAGGAAAAACCAACCGAGTTCGTTGTGAGCTCGTAAAACAACAAGTTTGGTTGTGAACTTGGAAAACAACCGGCTGTAATCCAAGGGGTTATAGTGAATTCCCAAGTGAGACTTGGGGAGTGGACGTAGGAGCAAGGGTTAGCTCCGAACCACTATAAAACTTGGTGTTTGTGATTGATTGTCTCTCTTTCTCTTACTCTCATATCACTTACAGCACATAGCAATTAATTAAACAACTTGCAATAGTTTTAATTAGTCATCCACAACATTTTAAATAGCTAAATTATTTTAAAACCCAATTCACCCCCCCCCCCCCTCTTGGGTTGTCTATCTGGGCAACAGGCACTTTAGGAGGGACTGCAAATCTCCTAAAGGGAAGCAAGGCGACCACACCGAAAGAGTCAGCAAGGATCTGGCAAGTCTTGCTGAAAACGATGACATGGACGCCCTCGTTCTATCTTTATCTACCGGTGACGAGTCTTGGGTGATAGACTCGGGCGCGTCTTTCCATGCTACATCCCAACGGAAGCTTCTTGGAGGATATGAGAAGGGAGACTTCGGCAAAGTCTACTTAGGGGATGGAGAGCCTTGCACCATACAAGGAAGGGGAAGCGCGGAAGTGAAGTTGATTTCTGGATCTTCACTTGAGCTTGAGGACGTACGGCACGTGCCTCAACTGCAGAGGAATCTGATTTCTGTTGGACAGTTGGCGAGCCAGGGGTACAAGACTATTTTCACAGCTGATCAGTGGAAGATATCCAGGGGTTCGTTGATGGTGGCTAGTGGCAAGAAGGTTGGGACACTTTATATCGCCAACGGCACGGAGAACTCTATTGGAGTTGCTGCAGCAGATGTGGACGCCAAGTTATGGCATTGCAGACTTGGGCACATGAGTTATCAGGGACTGGAGGTGATGCACCAGTTGGGAAAGCTGCAGGGTCTCAGGAGTGTTCAGATGGACTTCTGTGAGGATTGTATTCTCGGAAAGCAGAAGCGTGTTTCATTCAACAAAGAAGGTAAACCTCGGAAGCAAGAAAAGCTAGATCTCGTGCACACGGACGTGTGGGGGCCTGCACCGGTTTCTTCCATTGGTGGATCTCAGTACTATGTTACTTTTATTGATGATGCTACCAGGAAGCTTTGGGTGTTCTTCTTGAAGCACAAGTCAGAGGTATTTGGGGTCTTCAGGAGATGGCAGGCAATGGTAGAACTCGAGACAGGAAGGAGGTTAAAATGCCTGAGATCAGACAACGGTGGTGAGTATTGTAGCAGGGAGTTTGAGGACTACTGTGCAGAGGCTGGGATCGTCAGGCAGAGGACAATTCCAGGGACACCACAACAAAATGGAGTTGCTGAAAGGATGAACAGAATAATTAATGAGCATGCCAGGAGTATGAGGATACATGCTGGATTGCCACAGCAGTTTTGGGCGGAAGCAGTTAACACTGCTGCCTACTTGATCAACAGAGGGCCATCAAAGAAACTTGAATTTGGAATTCCTGAGGAAGCATGGACAGCGAAGAAGATTGATTTGGCGCACTTACGAGTATTCGGTTGTACCAGTTATGTCCATGTTGATTCCAGTCAAAGAAGCAAACTAGACGCCAAATCAAAGAAGTGCATTTTCGTTGGATACGGAGGTCAACAGTTTGGGTATCGGTTTTGGGATCCCGAACACAGGAAGATCATTCGTAGTAATGATGTGGTATTTAATAAGAAAATGCAGCAGAGCACTGAATCAGAAACAAAACCTGTTGAGCCGTGTTTTGTGGATCCTGAAGAGGAGTCTACAAATTTTGGTCAGAAGACTCAGTCAGAGCAAGAACCTGAAGTATTGGCACCCTTTCCACAACTAAGAAGGTCCACTCGTAGTACTCATGGGAAGCCTCCTCAAAGGTATGATGGGACTCTTAGTTATTTGCTGCTCACAGATAATGGCGAACCTGAATGCTTCACGGAGGCATTGGAGGTTGATACCAGGAAGGAGTGGGAGTTGGCCATGAATGATGAGATGAAGTCATTGGAGCAGAATCAAACGTGGGATTTGGTGGATCTTCCCAAGGGGAAGAAAGCACTGTCAAACAAATGGGTTTACAGGCTGAAGGAAGAGCAGGGTGGGAAGAAGCGGTACAAGGCCAGGCTGGTTGTAAAAGAATTTCAGCAGAAAGCAGGTATCGACTTCACAAAGATCTTTTCTCCTGTAGTCAAGATGAATTCTATTCGGGCGGTGCTGAGCATGGTGGCAGTAGAGGATCTTCACTTAGAGCAGCTTGATGTGAAAACGGCCTTTCTCCACGGAGATCTCGATGAGGAGATATATATGCAGCAGCCGGAGGGATACATTGCAGCTGGTACGGGTGACTTAGTCTGCAAATTAAAGAAAAGCCTCTATGGTTTGAAACAGGCACCCAGACAATGGTATCTCAAGTTCGATAGTTACATGCTTGAGATAGGATACAGGAGATGTCAGGAGGATCACTGTTGCTACTTCCGGGACTTCGGTACATCTTACATTATCTTGCTATTATATGTTGATGACATGTTAGTTGCAGGAGCTAGCATGCATGAGATTGCAAAATTGAAGCTGAAGCTATCAAGAAAATTTGCAATGAAGGATCTAGGAGCAGTGAAACAGATCCTTGGGATGCGGATCAGCAGAGATAGATCTAAACATATCCTCAGACTATCTCAGGCGGAGTACATCAGCCGAGTACTCAAGAGATTCTGCATGGAGGGTGCCAAACCTGTTGGCACACCACTAGGTGCCCACTTAAAGCTTTCAAAAGGACAAAGTCCGAACACGCGGGTGGAGGATCTCAATATGTCAAAAATCCTATATGCATCGGCAGTGGGGAGCTTGATGTACGCTATGGTCTGTACGAGACCTGACATTGCTCAAGCAGTGGGAGTTGTGAGTCGCTTTATGAGCTGCCCAGGCTTGGAGCATTGGCGTGCGGTCAAATGAATACTGAGGTATCTGAGAGGCACGGAGCACATGTCATTGTGCTATGGAGGTTCTGAGATCCGGTTACAGGGCTTTGTGGACTCAGACATGGCAGGAGACTTGGACGGCAGGAGGAGCACGACAGGGTACTTGTTCACCTTGGGCAGTGGAGCCGTCAGTTGGATTTCCAGGTTGCAACCAATTGTTGCATTGTCGACTACGGAGGCGGAGTATGTGGCAGCCACAGAGGCGTGCAAGGAACTAATATGGATTCAGGGCTTGATGAAGGAGCTTGAGAAGGAGCAGAAGGATTGCATGTTATATTCAGATAGTCAAAGTGCAATTCATCTGGCAAAGAATTCAGCTTTCTATTCAAGGACGAAGCATATTGACATACGGTACCACTTCGTGAGGTCATTGCTCGAGCAGGGACTCGTCAAGTTGGAGAAGATTCATACAAGTCAGAATCCTGCAGATATGTTGACGAAGGTCGTCACGGTGGAGAAGCTGAGGAGTTGTTCAGCTTCTGCTGGTCTTCATGCTTGAAGACGTTGAGGAGGCATCGTACCTATCTCACTAGGATGATTCAGTTTCAGTGGGAGCACAGAGGAGAGCCAAGTAACAAGAGGATATACCCAAGGTCTCCAAGTGAGAGATTGTTGGGGTATGTGGAGACCATTGGTGATGAAGAGAATTGAAGGAGAATCAATTCTGCATAATTCTGTCTGGCGGACTGTCGGAGTCGACTCGAGCTACAGTCGAGTCGACTCGGAAACAGTCGAGTCGACTCGGGAACAGTCGAGTCGACCCGGGAGGAGAAAGACCAGAAGACCGAGAAAACCATGTTTCTGTCTGGACTGTCAGAGTCGACTCGAGCTATAGTCGAGTCGACTCGAAGCATCATCGAGTCGACTCGAGCTACAGTCGAGTCGACCCTAGATCGTGCCAGTTTTGTCCAGACGTGCCAGAGTCGACTCGAACCACAGCCGAGTCGACTCGGGATCGCGGAAAATCGTACGGACGATTTTCTTTCGGTGTTTTTGGTAGCGTTTCGACGGCTATGATCATCTGAAGGTCTTGAGACTATATATAGGACTCATGAGAGCCCTAAGAGTACAGAGATAATTCAAGGATATTTTGAGAGAGACTCTTGTTTTGTGCGGCTAGGGTTCTAGAGAAGAAGAGGATTGGGATCCTACTTCTTGTGCAAGGAAAATTCTGTGTAAATCTCTTGTAGAGCGATCGCGTGTGATCGTTCGGGTATGTGCTATCTCTGTAATCTGTTCATCCTAATTGAGATTTGGAGCGGTAGAGGACGTAGGCTACTTGTAGCCGAACCTCGTTACATCTTTGTGTTTGCTTTGCTATTTTCTTCCTATTTCTTCTTCCTTTGGTTTGATAATCCGCTGCGGTGCTCAAGTGTTTTACCCTATTGAAACCACGGGGTAATCTTTTGCCCTTCGTAGTGGAAGCGAAGCGGTGATCCTTGAGTCCGGTGTCGAGGGAGCGAGAGAGTGCTTATCCGTTTGCTTCTCTCTTTGCTTGTCCGAAGTTGGTGGTTGTACCGGTGTGAGTGGGTTCCGGTGCAGGGCGTCGCCAACATACGTGTAGTCAAACTACAATAACCTCACTGTGAGTAGCTGAAGGACCGCAGGTCAAAGGACCAGTCATACTACTGCAATATCAAGCAAGTCACTGACGAGTGGATAGACATCCAAGTGACTTCTTGTCTTGGTCACGCTCAGTACCCTTATTTTCTAACAAGCACCTGCACTATCACTTCAGTGTCCCTACACTATGGACTCAAGTCTCGTCCATCCTATAAGAAAGTGATCTGTGCACTGATCGGATCGATCACCGTCCTCGTGATGATCCATTGATCAGGAGCATTTAGAAATTAATCACCAATGATACATGGCTCAAATTCTCAACTCTTGAGAATATGCATCATCATCTTATTAATTTCTTGGACGATTCATAGACACATAAATAATATGAATGAAAAGATGCCTTTTATTTATTCAATAATAAATAGTCAAGTACAAAATTATGTCCCTAGAATTAACAATGTGTCAGCCAGATTGGCTTCTAGGGCATACATCTAACAATCTCCCACTTGCACTAAAACCAATCAGTCATATATCTAAGCCCCATCTTCTTAAGGTGGGCTTCAGTCTTTTGCTGACTTAGCTGCTTAGTGAACGGGTCTGCCACGTTATCCGCAGAGTCTACTTTCTGCACCTCTACATATTTCTTCTCAACATAGTCGCGTATGAGGTGGAAGCGCCGCTCTATGTGCTTGGACTTCTGATGAGACCTTGGCTCCATAGCTAGTGCTATGGTGCCAATGTCATCGCAGTAAAGTGTTATGGCATCTAATGACATTACACCTAACTCTGCAATGAACTTTTAACCAGAAGGTTTCCACTGCACCCTTAGATACGGTTTAACATTCAGCTTCTAAGGTAGAATCTATAATGATCGGTTGTTTGGAACTCTTCCAATTTATTGAACCACCATTGCACATATTCTGATGTAGATTTTCTATCATCAATATGTGTGCATCCTTCTACCTTCAACTCTGATCTTCTCCCAAAGACCAAGAACATGTTCTTAGTTCTTCTCAAGTACTCAAGACTGTTCTTCATAGCTATCCAGTGCTTTTGCCTGGATCTGATTGACGTATGCTCGTGACATTCACAGCATGTACTATATCAAGTCATTTACATAGCATGGCATACATGAGGCTCCCTATTGCTGATGCATAGGGGATCTTGCTCATGCGATGAATCTCTTCAGATGTGTTGGGGCACATCTTCTTGTAGAGATTAATTCCATGCCTTAGGGGTAAGAGACCCCTTTTAGAGTTTTCCATGCTGAACCTTTTCAGCACTTCCTCTATATACATTTTCTGTGATAGGCCAAGCATCCTTTTAGATCTATCTCTATAGACCTTTATTCCCAAAATATAGGATGCTTCCCCAAGGTCTTTCATGGAGAACCTTTTTGACAACCAGACCTTGACCGAGGTTAGCATGGGAATATCATTCCCTATCAGGAGGATGTCGTACAGTACGAGAAATACGACAGCACTCCCACTAACCCTTTTGTAAACACACGGTTCCTCTTCGTTTTTGATGAAATCAAACGTTTTGATTGCGTCATCGAAACGAGTGTTCCAACTCCGAGATGCTTGCTTTAGTCCATAGATGGACCTTTGCAGCTTGCAGACCTTGTGATCTCCATCACTGGAAGTGAAACCCAAAGGCTATATAGATATTTTCATCAAGATATCCATTCAGGAAAGCAGTTTTCACATCCATCTGCCAGATTTCATAATCATGAAATGTTGCAATGGCAAGCTATGTTTGGATGGATTTCAGCATGGCTACAGGTGAAAAGGTCTCCTGATAGTCAATGCCCTTGCGCTAACTATACCCTTTCGCCACAAGCCTTGCCTTATAGGTCTCTACCTCTCCATCCAAACCTATCTTCCTTTTGTAGATCCATTTGCATCCAATAGGTACAATACCTTGTGATGGATCTACTAGGTCCAGACTTGGTTGGAATGCAAGGAGTCTAACTCTGACTTCATAGCTTTCAACCATTTCTCGGAATCGATATCAGATATCCCCACGTCGTAGGTTTTGGGATCCTGCGTGTGATCCCTATCTCCCACTAGGAATATTTCCTCGGTATCCTCTTCTAGTATACCTAAGTATCTATCGGGATGATGGGAGACCCTACTAGATCTGCGAGGTGGTTGAGGGACATCGTGTACTGGCTCTATATGAATGGGTTCGATAGGATCCATGACTCGTTGCTTTTCAGAGACTTTCTCTTCAAGCTCAATTTTCTTCCTACTGCCTCTATCAAGGATAAACTGGTTTTTCCAAGAAGATGGCGTGACGGCTCACAAACAAATTGTGATTCTCTGAGACGGAAAAATTGTATCCTAATATCTCTTTAGGATATCCTATAAAACGAGCACTTATGGTCCTTAGCCTCTAACTTGTCTGCCTGTAGTCTCTTAACGTGGGCTGAACATCCCCAAATCTTGAGATGACCAAGACTTGGTTTCTTACCATACCATATCTCATACGGTGTGGTAAGAACGGATTTAGAGGAAACTCTATTCAGTAGGTATACTACGGTAAGTAAGGCATCTCCCCAAAGAAACATCGGTAGATCAGTGAAGCTCATCATGGACCGGACCATATCCAATAGAGTCCGATTTCTCCTCTCTGACACCCCGTTGAGTTGAGGTGTACCCGGAGGAGTCCATTGTGAGACTATGCTGAAGGAAAAATATCCCGCAAAATCCGATAAAATCGGATGCCAGGTCAGAAAATCAGTTTTAAAATTTTATCTATTTATTTATAACAGGTATAAATAAATAACATAACTATATTATGTTTACCATACCTCGATCCCGCAGCAGAAGATGGTCAAGGTACTCAGGAACAGAATCTGGTACAGGGCCAAGTGCTGGATCAGATACTGGATCAGATGCTAGATCTGGTACTGGATCGGGAACTGGATCTGGAACTGGATCTGGTGCCGGATCTGGTACTGATGGATCTGGTGCTATGCGAGGCCCGGATGTACGGACCCTCTACTTCACACGCACGCCAAGAAATGCAGGAAGGTAGGATGATGTCTGTATAGTGCAAAAACCCTTTTTGCAAATAAACCCCTGGAAGAAAAGAATTTCAAAAATTCTTTCTTCCCCTTTTTTTTTTCTTTTCTTTCTTTTCCTCTTTCTTCCCGTTTCCTTTTCCTCTCTTTTCAAGCTACTCAAAAGATCACGAATCTCCCCTCTCCCCAGATAAAATCTCTAGCACAGAATGAAGAGAAAGCTAGCCTATTTATAGCCAAAGACAAGACTGAACCAGGGAAGAGAAAACGCCAAAAGGGAAGAGTGAACACCAAACGATTCATGATTTTATTGAATTTTTTTAACCGTTTGATTTCAATTAAATCAGTCCTATGTTAAAGAGGTTTCAAAACCGAAGAGACACGTCTCTTCAGATCTTCAAATGGTAGCCGAAAGAGGGAAGATCAAGCGGCCTTCGATGTGTTCGGAAGAAGAAGAAGAACGCGGTCCACGGGAGAATATTTGCAGAGAAATTGGTCCATGGACCGAGGAAGAAACCAGAACTAAACCGTGTCATTCAATTTGAGGGGCAAACACGTAAATTTCCAGACTTGACTTAAATGGGTTAATTCAAATGGGCTGAATCAAATGGGCTTGGGTCCATCATTGGTTCTAAACCAAATTGAAGACCAATTTGAAAGGTTTTGGATCCGGAAAAATTCCACATGAATCTGATTCATGTGAACTCCAATTAGTTCAATTTTCGGATCAATCCAAGTCACACTTGGACTAGAATAAATATGGAATAAATTCTAATAAAATCATCATGAAGCCCAATTACATTCATTTGAATCCAATTCAAAAACAAACTCAACAAATGAGTCCAAATCAATTTCAATTACATTAATTGAAACTTGATTAAGCCAGAATACAGACATAATTAAATACACATCCATGAAATTCAGTATGTACCTCATGTTCAGTGCTAGCTGAATATAGACAAAATCAAATCTCAAATGACCCACAATTTAATTCTCAATTAAATTGGATCAAGTCCTTCCTACTTAACTTGACTTATGTGCGTGACTCCGATAGGTTCGAACACTAAGCCGGTAGTACATGGACTACTCCATGCACTAATCGAGGTGACCATCTAGCAATGATACCCGACGTCCGGATAGGTCGAATATGCAAAGCAACATTCAAGAACCTAGACGTATGGTTGTTGCATAATTCATCCCTATGACCTTCGATGCTCAAGATGACCTCAGAGTGGACTGTCGACCTCTGGGTCCGGTCATCCATAGTGTATTTCAAATAATCAAATCAAGTGACCTATCACTTGGTTTACCCTGGCCAAGATTTTACTGAATTGAAATACAGTGAGACATCAACTCCTAAAATCTGGAGCGGTCAATCCCATCTTGACTCATACACAGACTTCGCGAGTACTTGACTGCACCCAGCATCCTTCCGATCCCTGAATTAGAAATTCAGGTCATCCAGTGCCTAAGTACAGTGAGTTGCTTGCAAGTCACCGTGACAGTCTCAGGTCTAAGGGGTACTTATGCCCATACGTTTTACGAGCTAACTCCCGACAGTGGAGTGCTACTCAGGTGAGTCACTATTCAGTGACGATGTACTCCTACATCTCACCTGTATAACATACAGTGTCTCCACACTCCTTGGTTTAAGAGGACAACCAACTAAATGGCACACAACGACCTATACTTGACATAGCTATCGTCCAATTGACAGCTCGTCATTTGGTCGCGAACTGGTTCAAGGACTAAATGATAAAACCTCTTTTATCCACTAAATTAGTCCTAAGGACTTCATCACAATACACAGGAGTTCAATTTGAAGATGCAACACTTGTGATGAATAGAAAATTGCCAGAATAAATTTTTATTCATTTTAATAAAACATATACATAATTCAATTTCTTACAATTAAAAAATTGGCTTTGGGACACAATTCCCAACAACTCCCACTTGAACTAAAGCTAATTTGTACAGTATCTAATACCCATCTTCGATTTGTGATAATCGAACTCCTTTACAGAAAGGGCTTTAGTGAATGGGTCAGCTAGGTTCTCCTTTCCATCGATCTTTTGAAGATTGACGTCACCTCGTTCCACGATCTCTCGTACAAGGTGGTAGCGACGCAGAATGTGCTTGGTTCTATGGTGGGACTTTGGCTCCTTTGCTTGTGCAATGGCTCCAGTATTGTCACAATACAAAAGAACTGGACCATTGATTGAGGGAGCAACACCAAGTTGATTTACAAACTTCTTGATCCAAACAGCTTCCTTTGCCGCATCTGATGCAGCAACATACTCTGCTTCGCATACGGAATCGGCTACTGAATGCTGCTTGGAACTTTTCCAGCAGACTGCTCCTCCATTCAGGGTAAACACAAATCCTGACATACTCTTACTATCATCATGGTCTGACTGAAAACTAGAGTCTGTAAACCCCACAAGTTTTAAGTCGGATTCTCCATAGATTAACCATTGGTCCTTAGTATTTCTCAAATACTTAAGGATGGTTTTCACCACCTTCCAATGGTTCTCACCCGGATTAGACTGATACCTACTCGCTACTGCTAGTGAGTAAGCAACGTCCGGTCTTGTACATGTCATGGCGTACATGATAGAACCTACTGCAGAAGCATATGAGATTCTACTCATACGCTCTCTTTCTTCAGAAGTTGTCGGACAATCTTTCTTAGAGAGAGAAATTCCTTGGCCTATCGGAAGATAGCCCTTCTTGGAATGCTCCATGTTGAACCGCTTCAACATAGTGTCGATGTACGTGGATTGGGATAATCCAAGCAACCTCTTAGATCTATCTCTATAGATTTTCATCCCTAGGATGTAGGATGCTTCTCCCAGATCCTTCATGGAGAACTGTGATGACAGCCAGAGTTTCACATTTTGTAATGCAGGAATGTCATTCCCAATTAAGAGAATGTCATCCACATACAAGACAAGGAATGTGATCACTGAACCGTTAGCCCACTTGTAAACACAAGGTTCTTCTTCGTTCTTAACGAAGCCATACGTTTTGATAGTTTTATCGAAACGTATGTTCCAACTTCGAGAAGCTTGCTTAAGTCCATAAATGGACTTTTGCAGCTTGCATACTTTGGACTCGTCTGTGGATATGAAACCCTTAGGTTGTATCATATACACCTCTTCTTCCAGCTCTCCATTTAGAAAAGTTGTTTTCACATCCATTTGCCAGATTTCATAATCCATATATGCTGCTATAGCTAGCATGATCCGAATAGATTTTAGCATTGCCACAGGGAAAAAAGTCTCGTCATAATCGATACCATAACGTTGACGATACCCCTTGGCAACCAGACGGGCTTTATAGGTCTCCACCTTTCCGTCTGCGCCTCTCTTTCTTTTGAAGATCCATTTGCACCCTATGGGTTTTATCCCTTCGGGTGGATCAACTAGTGTCCATACACTATTGATTTCCATGGATTCCATTTCGGATCTCATGGCGTTAAGCCATAACTCAGAGTCGGACCTCTGCATAGCATCCATATAGGTGATCGGATCCTCATTGTTCTCATCGAGCTCAATGGGATCTGCGTCTTGGACCAAGAAACCATAGTATCTATCCACTTGACGCAGTACTCTACCTGATCGCCTTAATGGTGCTTCTACATTGGGCTTCGGGTTTGATCTAATTGAATCCGGTTCTGTGGGTTCAGTAGATTGTGTTAAATCTTCCACCTGCTGAACTTCACTAAGTTCAACCTTAGAGGCAACAATTCCTTCACTAAGAAATTCCCTTTCCAAAAAGGTTGCCTTAAGTCCTACGAACACCTTTTGTTCATTAGGAAGGTAGAAGTAATAACCCCTAGTTTCCTTGGGGTACCCTACAAAATAACACTTATCGGACCTAGGACCAAGTTTGTCAGTTTGAGAACGTTTAACATAAGCCGGACATCCCCAAACCCTAAGGTATGAAAGTGTCGGCTTACGCCCCCAGTCCATATCTCATATGGAGTCTTCTCAACAGACTTACTTGGAACCTTATTTAGTATTATACACGCAGACTCTAAAGCATAACCCCAAAAAGATAGAGGCAGACTAGTAAACCCCATCATGGATCGAACCATGTCTAACAGAGTTCGATTCCTCCTTTCGGATACACCATTGTGCTGAGGTGTTCCTGGAGGGGTCCATTGTGAGAGAATCCCATTCTCCTCTAGATAAGTCAAGAAATCACCGGAAAGGTATTCTCCTCCTCGGTCTGACCGAAGGATCTTAATACTCTTTCCAGTCTGTTTTTCTACTTCATTACGAAATCGTTTGAACATTTCAAATGATTCCGACTTATGCTTCATCAGATAGATATACCCATACCTGGATAGGTCATCTGTGAAGGTTATGAAGTAGGCATAACCACCTTTGGCATTTACGTTCATAGGTCCACATACATCAGTATGTATGAGGCCAAGAACATCGCTGGCTCGTTCACCCTTTCCAGAAAAAGGTGACTTGGTCATCTTACCCAGAAGACAGGATTCACAAGTTGGCAATGATTCACAATCATTGATTTCTAAAATGCCTTGTTGGGCTAACCTGTTTATCCTGTTTTTATTTATGTGACCTAACCGGCAATGCCATAAATAGGCTTCATTGACATTATCTAACTTAGGGCGTTTATTAGAGGTGTACATTACATTCACAGGCAATGATAGAGTATAAATGCCATATTTCATTTGTCCACTGAAAATTTTAGTATCATTCAAAATGATATCACAAAATCTTTCATTTATATAAAAGGTATAACCATTCTTGGCCAAAAAGCCTACAGAGATGACATTCATCAAGAATGCTGGACAAAAGTGACAATCATCTAACATAACTACTCCAGACTCAAAAAACAACTCAATGACTCCTAAAGCTAGGACTGGAACAGATCTTCCATCACCAACATTTAGGAATCGATCGCCGTTCTTGAATCTTCTACTTACTTGAAGTCCCTGCAAAGAATTGCAAATATTAATTGGACTTCCGGTATCCAATACCCAGGTAGTAGAATCATAAACAGAAAAATTACAAGGTGTTATCATATAATTACCTTGTGCAGCAACTGTTTGCTGCATTTTCTTCTTTGGCCTGTTTGGATCAAGGGATGCTAAATAAGCCGGACAGTTCCGCTTCCAGTGACCCTGCTTCTTGCAGAAGAAGCATTCTGCCTTACTTTGATCAGATTTCTGCTTCATAGTCTGTTTGGGCTTAGAGACCCCAGCACGAGCTTTCTGCACCTTCTTCTTCTTTCCTTTCTTAAAGGAAGAAAGTCCTGCAGAAGTCCCACCTACCACATTCACCGACTCCTTTTTGAGTTGGTTATCCTTCTCATAGGTCTGCAGTAAACCTAGCAAACCATGATAGGATACTTCAGGTTTAGTCATTCTATAATGACTAAGGAAGGTTAGGTAGGACTTGGGAAGTGAATTCAAAATGGCATCCTTGCCCAATTGCTCGTGCAAAGGAAAGCCAAGTTTACTTAGGCGATCGATTTGTTCGACCATATACAATACATGATCGGTGACCGATGCCCCTTCCCTCATGCGGGCATTGAATATAGCGCAGGAGGTCTTATGTCGTTCAACATCATCAGGTGTGCCGAAAGACTCCTTCAACATTTGAAGGATTTCCACTGGCTGCGCTTCCTCGAATTTACGACTAAACTCGTCATTCATCGAGGCCCTCATGATGCAACGCATTGTAGTGCGATCGTTGAGCCACTTCTGATAAGCGTCTCTGATTGCACGTGGTGCATTGGCTGCAGGTTCCTCAGGTGCAGGATCCGATATCACATACAGGATCCGCTCATGCTCTAATACTATTTTCATCTTTCGATACCAGCTATCGAAGTTAGGTCCATTAAACTTATCATTGTCTAATAGTGTTCGGAGGGATAATGAGTTAGCCATATCTGAAAGGAAAAACCAGAGCTAATTAGTATATGATTTATTTTAATTCTAAAGACTTGGACTTCAGTCTAAAGATTTCTCCCACTATTTTAGTCAAATTTTTAACCTCTACCTTTAATTCGAGGAATTACTTTAATTCCTTAGCGGGTACTAGAATCCACATGGACTGTATACAGGCCCGAGGAAAGCTCGGCCAACCCATATGCATCTAAGGGTAGGTACATTACCAATTATTTCTCTAAATAATTTCTAGTATTTTATTTTGCCCCAGGTGGTAATCAGTAGGCGGAGGCCTCTACTGAAAATCCTGGTCAGATCCAACCATTAATGAACTAACTCGATGACACTACCTAATGTATGATCAGGCCCGAGGAAAGCTCGGCCAACCTAATCACAATCAGATAGCTCAAAGAGCTATCATATAATGAAGGATAATTCCAATATTCAGATGAACACCAGACGGAAGCGTCCTGCATGTCCAAC
Source organism: Phoenix dactylifera (assembly GCF_009389715.1). Lineage (NCBI taxonomy): Eukaryota > Viridiplantae > Streptophyta > Magnoliopsida > Arecales > Arecaceae > Phoenix > Phoenix dactylifera. The sequence goes on from NW_024067849.1 coordinate 155,344, forward strand.
TGAAATACTGGACCAATTATCATCCATTTTAATGGGAGGCTATGACCTAGTTATCTATATAACTATATCATTTTAAGGACCTAATAATTTAGAGGATTTTAGAGAGACCGATAATTCTATATCCTCCCACTGACTGCACTGAGTCATATAGAGAACATAGAATTTCATTGGTCTATGGACATCTAAATCAGTCATACTGATTTCCTTATTGACATGGGTGAGTACCAAGTCTCAAGATATCTAAATCAAAGCTTGAACGACCACATTGGCCAGGTAAGAGAGATCACGGGAGGGTTCCGCCATTAACCGTCTTTCCTAGACACCAACCGAGTTGGCCAGGAAAGAGGTAGCCCCAATTAATAACCGTAGATCCAACTTGCCTTAGACACCAAATGGTATGTCAAGTTGATTTAGATAGTCATTGAGAACTCAGGCTCGACCACTGAGCCACAATCAGATCCAATTGAAGTGTTTGGACATGATCAACTAAACTATTGAGTTTGATCAAATTAGAAAAATGAATTTAGTCTAATACAACTATTGATTCCAATTCAATTCTAACATTAGGTCTAACCTAATCAACTAATCTGATTGTGCTAACCCATGCCCCAAAACCCATGTTCAAATTTAAATTTTAATTCGAATTTCAAATTTTGAATTTTAAATCTTTATTTGAAATTCAAATTTTAAATTTTAAATTCAACATTTAATTCTTTATTAAATGTATTATGATCATGGATTCAAGATGTCAATTTATTCCAAATATAAACAATTTATATTTAAACTTTGTGGTCATAATAAATTTAAAACTGAAATTTCATAAACATCAATTATGCATAATTTCACAAAAATAAACTATTTATTTTATGATACAAATTAATCTCAATTTTGTGCTAGGACAACCTTTTCACTATAAGGGGTTAACCTTATAGCAGGACAACCTTATAATTCAGCACAAGATTGATATTTTATCAATAAATCTAGATCTAATCTAAATTTAAAAATTAAATCATGCATAATTCTAGATATTATAGGCCAATTCCATCGGCCAACCTGGCTCTGATACCAGTTGAAGGAAAAATATCCCGCAAAATCCGATAAAATCGGATGCCAGGTCAGAAAATCAGTTTTAAAATTTTATCTATTTATTTATAACAGGTATAAATAAATAACATAACTATATTATGTTTACCATACCTCGATCCCGCAGCGGAAGATGGTCAAGGTACTCAGGAACAGAATCTGGTACAGGGCCAAGTGCTGGATCAGATACTGGATCAGATGCTAGATCTGGTACTGGATCGGGAACTGGATCTGGAACTGGATCTGGTGCCGGATCTGGTACTGATGGATCTGGTGCTATGCGAGGCCCGGATGTACGGACCCTCTACTTCACACGCACGCCAAGAAATGCAGGAAGGTAGGATGATGTCTGTATAGTGCAAAAACCCTTTTTGCAAATAAACCCCTGGAAGAAAAGAATTTCAAAAATTCTTTCTTCCCCTTTTTTTTCTTTTCTTTCTTTTCCTCTTTCTTCCCGTTTCCTTTTCCTCTCTTTTCAAGCTACTCAAAAGATCACGAATCTCCCCTCTCCCCAGATAAAATCTCTAGCACAGAATGAAGAGAAAGCTAGCCTATTTATAGGCAAAGACAAGACTGAACCAGGGAAGAGAAAACGCCAAAAGGGAAGAGTGAATGCCAAACGATTCATGATTTTATTGAATTTTTTTAACCGTTTGATTTCAATTAAATCAGTCCTATGTTAAAGAGGTTTCAAAACCGAAGAGACACGTCTCTTCGGATCTTCAAATGGTAGCCGAAAGAGGGAAGATCAAGCGGCCTTCGATGTGTTCGGAAGAAGAAGAAGAACGCGGTCCACGGGAGAATATTTGCAGAGAAATTGGTCCATGGACCGAGGAAGAAACCAGAACTAAACCGTGTCATTCAATTTGAGGGGCAAACACGTAAATTTCCAGACTTGACTTAAATGGGTTAATTCAAATGGGCTGAATCAAATGGGCTTGGGTCCATCATTGGTTCTAAACCAAATTGAAGACCAATTTGAAAGGTTTTGGATCCGGAAAAATTCCACATGAATCTGATTCATGTGAACTCCAATTAGTTCAATTTTCGGATCAATCCAAGTCACACTTGGACTAGAATAAATATGGAATAAATTCTAATAAAATCATCATGAAGCCCAATTACATTCATTTGAATCCAATTCAAAAACAAACTCAACAAATGAGTCCAAATCAATTTCAATTATATTAATTGAAACTTGATTAAGCCAGAATACAGACATAATTAAATACACATCCATGAAATTCAGTATGTACCTCATGTTCAGTGCTAGCTGAACATAGACAAAATCAAATCTCAAATGACCCACAATTTAATTCTCAATTAAATTGGATCAAGTCCTTCCTACTTAACTTGACTTATGTGCGTGACTCCGATAGGTTCGAACACTAAGCCGGTAGTACATGGACTACTCCATGCACTAATCGAGGTGACCATCTAGCAATGATACCCGACGTCCGGATAGGTCGAATATGCAAAGCAACATTCAAGAACCTAGACGTATGGTTGTTGCATAATTCATCCCTATGACCTTCGATGCTCAAGATGACCTCAGAGTGGACTGTCGACCTCTGGGTCCGGTCATCCATAGTGTATTTCAAATAATCAAATCAAGTGACCTATCACTTGGTTTACCCTGGCCAACGTTTTACTGAATTGAAATACAGTGAGACATCAACTCCTAAAATCTGGAGCGGTCAATCCCATCTTGACTCATACACAGACTTCGCGAGTACTTGACTGCACCCAGCATCCTTCCGATCCCTGAATTAGAAATTCAGGTCATCCAGTGCCTAAGTACAGTGAGTTGCTTGCAAGTCACCGTGACAGTCTCAGGTCTAAGGAGTACTTATGCCCATACATTTTACGAGCTAACTCCCGACAGTGGAGTGCTACTCAGGTGAGTCACTATTCAGTGACGATGTACTCCTACATCTCACCTGTATGCCATACAGTGTCTCCACACTCCTTGGTTTAAGAGGACAACCAACTAAATGGCACACAACGACCTATACTTGACATAGCTATCGTCCAATTGACAGCTCGTCATTTGGTCGCGAACTGGTTCGAGGACTAAATGATAAAACCTCTTTTATCCACTAAATTAGTCCTAAGGACTTCATCACAATACACAGGAGTTCAATTTGAAGATGCAACACTTGTGATGAATAGAAAATTGCCAGAATAAATTTTTATTCATTTTAATAAAACATATACATAATTCAATTTCTTATAATTAAAAAATTGGCTTTGGGACACAATTCCCAACAACTCCCACTTGAACTAAAGCCAATTTGTACAGTATCTAATACCCATCTTTGATTTGTGATAATCGAACTCCTTTACAGAAAGGGCTTTAGTGAATGGGTCAGCTAGGTTCTCCTTTCCATCGATCTTTTGAAGATTGACGTCACCTCGTTCCACGATCTCTCGTACAAGGTGGTAGCGACGCAGAATGTGCTTGGTTCTATGGTGGGACTTTGGCTCCTTTGCTTGTGCAATGGCTCCAGTATTGTCACAATACAAAAGAACTGGTCCATTGATTGAGGGAGCAACACCAAGTTGATTTACAAACTTCTTGATCCAAACAGCTTCCTTTGCCGCATCTGATGCAGCAACATACTCTGCTTCGCATACGGAATCGGCTACTGAATGCTGCTTGGAACTTTTCCAGCAGACTGCTCCTCCATTCAGGGTAAACACAAATCCTGACATACTCTTACTATCATCATGGTCTGATTGAAAACTAGAGTCTGTAAACCCCACAAGTTTTAAGTCGGATTCTCCATAGATTAACCATTGGTCCTTAATATTTCTCAAATACTTAAGGATGGTTTTCACCACCTTCCAATGGTTCTCACCCGGATTAGACTGATACCTACTCGCTACTGCTACAAAGGATGGTTTTCACCATTGGTCCTTAGTATTTCAGTGGTCCTCTCCCCATATCCTACAAAGGGCAATCTGGCCATTTTTCCTTGAAGACAGGACTCGCAAACTGGATATGACTCAGAAGTCAATGAGTCGAGAAGCCCATTTTTATCCATTTTGTTCATTCTGTCCTCTCCAATATGGCCAAGCTTGAGGTGCCACAAATATTTTTGGTTTATCTCATCCTGGATCTTTTGGATCCTTTGGCACTCACTTCTTGCTCAGACACATTTATAGATACATCCATATGCAAATAATAGAGACTGTCAATCATAAAACCACGTGCGACTATTTTATTTTTGAAATAAATAGAAGAGCAGTCTTTGTCAATTGTAAAAACATGATCTTCCTGTGCTAGACATGAAATAGAAATCAAATTTCTGCTAGCAGCAGGTACATAATAGCAGTCTCTAAGTAATAAACTAAAATTAGACGGTAGTCGCAGATGGTAGGTGCCCACAGCCACAGCAGCAACTTTTGCCCCGTTGCCTACCCGAAGGGTTACTGCACCTTCCGCCAGCCTTCTACTTTCCTTTAGACCCTGCATGGTAGTGCATAGATGAGCACTAGAACCAGAATCTATAATCCAACTAGAAGTAGAAGAAACCGTTAGATTAGTTTCAATTATGAGCAAGTCTATACCTTCTGAAGGTGTGTCACCTTTCTTGTTCTTCAGGCTCTCGAGGTATGAAGGACAGTTCCTCTTCCAGTGGTTGTCGACATTGCAGTGGAAACATTTTTCTTTGTCATTAGCCCTTTTCTTTTGAACTTCCTTCTTTGGCTTCTTGTCTTTCTTCTGCTTCTTAGCAGGCTTTTTTTTCTTCCAAGTAGACTTTCTCTTGGAACCAGACGTCAACTCAGCAGCAAGGACATTGCTCCTTGAACCTTTCAAGGCTCCCTCAGCAGTTACCAACATATTCATCAGTTAAGTCTTAGTGCATTCAATCTTATTCATGTGGTAGTTTACTATAAACTGACCAAATGAATCAGAAAGTGACTGTAGGATCAAATCCACTTGCAATTCCTTGTGCATGTTCATTCCGAGCTTCTCAAGCTCCTCTAAGTCCTTGATCATAGTCAGACCGTGATCATGGACAGACTGCCCTTCGCGCATCTTTGTCTTGAAGAGCCTCTTGGACACTTCAAAATGAGCTGTGCGACTCTGCTCACCATACAACTCTTGCAGGTGTGCTAGTATGTCCCTAGCAGTCTTGAGATTCTCATGCTAGCATTGGAGTTCATTGGACATGGATGCCATCATATAGCACTTGACTCTAATGTCATCATCCATCCACTTTTGATGCATCTGTCGCTGAACATCAGTAGGGCGTGTTGGTAGTGTGGGGATATCTGAATCGAGTATATAGCCTATTTTCTCACAGCTCAAAATAATTTTGAGGTTTCTAAGCCAGTCCTTGTAATTGGTTCCGGTCAATCGGTTGGTCTTAAGAATACGAGTCAAAGGGTTTGAGGCTGACATTGTATCTGCAGAGAGTAAAGATTCTAGTTAGACTTTTGTACTTGATTCTAATCTGTTCTAAGGTCTTTTAGAATAAATTTAACTCCCACTATTTTCTCGAATTTCTCACACTCCTCTGGTAGGAAAACGGAAATTCCACACGACTAGGATTTCTAGTGGGTACTGCGGTCCCACCGATTTACATGCCACCTCACCTAACAGTTATTGATGACACATAAATTGATGAATGTACCACTCTTGTACAATGCTTCTTAAGCATGTTGCAGTGCTAACTTGGTCTCTAAGCCATGAAAACCTCACTTAATAGTTATTGGTCTCATTTCTTAGTTAAGTCACACCCACCGTATAACCGTAGGAATAAAGTCGTCATTGGGTCCTCACCTAACAGTAATTGGTGCCCAACCCCACCTTTACCCTACCACATCTCATGTCTATAGAGAGGTCCAGTCCCCCGATGCAACTTGCCCACTGTGTCCAGCCGAGACAACTCAACATCAGAAAGACCTTAGCAGCTCTACTACAGTGGAAGACCTATTGACTTAATATTGGTTAATCAGGTCTTAGTGTTTGCAACTTGAGCTCTTCATAAGAGGTAATCAAACAATTGGCCAGGTAAGCAGGTGGGAGGCTCCCCTTACTCAGAGAGTAAGGTCCTAATTAAGTAATCACCTTTCATGCTTTCCTAGACACCAATTAGATCAATTAATCTAATATGACTTGCTCATGTCGGTTCACTCTCGACTTGATTGAGGAGGTTTTAGTTTAGGTCTCATTGGGTTTGCTACATCACATGTAAACCTATCTACCCGACTCTCATTCACATCACATGCAAACGGCACATTGCAGGCAGTTATAATCGCAGCAATAATTAAAGCTAAACTTTAAATAGGTGATGATCATGGATTCTAGTTAGGTCGTATTACAAGCACACGCACGTCAATCGTTCAACTGGTCTTCAACTCTTGAATTGGTTCCACACCTCCTTGATTCGATCCTTGACCAACTCTTGATCCAATCGCCATCAACCGCTTAGACCCCTGCTCATCTCATGCATCATCTTCGACTTGATCGTTGACGTACATCACATCACAGAAATACAACCAGATATAAAATAAAAATAAAAATAAATTACATCTCCCTTTTAGGAGGCATGCAAGCCTCTCAAAATATTAAATAAGATGCATGCAAGCATCTGAAAAATTACATGACATTACAGATCACATTGTAGGTCATTACATTTGATACCAAAAGGGTTTGAATCCTATGATCATCACCACATGCAGCAATTATAATTTTCAGATCTGAAAACTAATTGATAACTAGGTCATAGCCTCCCATTAAGTTGGGTGATAATGGGTCCAATGTTTTGATAATTATTGGAGGCGCAACACGCTTGATACTTATCAAGCATTGGAATTATCATTCAATATATAATGAGTTAAGTGTACCTTCAATAGGCGGTCAGGTGAGCCGAGCCACACTCGGACTTGGTCGTCTATTAGTTGATTAGACTGAACCCTATCATTTAATGGTTGGACCTAACTAGGATATTCGGTGGAGGCGCCATATGCCTGCCGAAGAACCTAGAGCAAAATCATCACTAGAAGTTGCTTGGTGAAATAATTGGTTCAGAACCTACCAGTAGGTGCATATGGGTTGGCCAAGCCACACTCGGGCCTATATGCGACCTATTGGATTCTAGTGCCCACTAAAGAGTAAGTGTAATTTTTCAAATTTGAGGTAGAGGCTACAAATTTGTATAAAATAGTGGGAGGACCTTTGGACAAAAGTTCAAGTCTTTAGGGTAATGTCAATTCATATACTGATAGCCGATTTTCTTCTTATGAAGAAATGGCTACAAACTTGTCGCTCCAATCGCTATTGGATAGTGATAAGCTGATAGGATCCAACTTTAATAGCTGGCTTAGAAAGCTGAAAACTCAGCATGGTCAGACTAAAAAGATTAAGGATGACCTGAGTCAGGCAGAATACTTCTATAGTAAGAAGCAGGGGCATTAGAAGAGGAATTGTCCTCAGTACCTTGCCTCACTTGACCCGAACAGGCCAAGCAAGAAAAAAGGGCAATCAGTTGCTGATCAAGGTATTTATATGATAACACCTTATAATTTCTCTATATATGATAATTCGACCTGGGTATTAGATACTGGAAGTCCATTTAATATATGCAATTCGTTGCAAGGACTTCAGGTCAATGGGAGATTTGAAAATAGCGAGAGATTCTTGAATGTTGGAGATAGAAGATCTGTTCCAGTTCTAGCTTTAAAAAATCTCAAACTTGTTTTCAATTCTCATGTAGTTATCTTGAGTGATTGTCACTATTGTCCTACGTTCTTATTGCATGTAATTTTCGTAGGCCTTTTGGTCATGAACAATTATGAAATTTCAATAAAGAAATGTTCTTGTGATATCATTATGAATGGTGCTACTTTAATGAATAAAAAATTGAGTAATGGGATTTACATATTATCACAGCCTGTTAATGTAATGTACAAGTCAAGTAAGCGTCCCAGAATAGATAATGTCATAGGTGAGTTACCTTTGGCATTATAGGCTAGTGCTGAGTTACGCCCGTTCGATGCGACGTTCGCAGCAGAATTTAAACGGAATGTCGTTCATTGCATGAACGCACCTCGGATCATAGAATTCAAAAAATTTTCTGGATCCAAATCCAGAAGATCTTTGAATTCATTAGGGAGGGGAGATTAGGATCTGAGAAAGGTTGATTAAGATTCATAAAACTGAAACTAAATTAGAAGAAATTAATTTAAAGATCTCATCTTCAAAAATTCTGCAGGTGAAGAACACCGCAGCCTGATGATCTATCTAGGTTCCTGTTTGAGCCACACAATTGTCCGGCCTCTATAGGTATCCACACGAGGATCTAATCATCTGAGATAGGGTCTTACCGGAGTGCTAGCTCATTTCAAAGACCTTTTATGACTATCATATAGATTAAAAGATAAAAATCTGCAACATACCTCCTTAAAGAAGAATCCTTTATTCTTCAACCTTGCTCGCGATGGAGGAAGAGGAAGGAGGAACCTTGCATGTGGATCTTTCTTGCCTTGCTACCGTGGAAGAAGAGAAGGATGAAGACCCCTTGCTGCCGTGGAGAAGGAGGAAGAAAGAAGAGGAGGCGTGGAGAGAAAGAGGAGAGAATTAATTCATAATGTCTCTCTTGCTACCCTTTTATAGATTGGGTTTAGGGCCTCTCCTAATCTTATTAGGAGTATGGGACTATAATCCACCCTTGGATTAATGCCAAGTGTCCAATCCTTGTGCTCATAGATGCATGACATGTGTCCACTTAATCAATTTATTAATTTTCTAATCACATTAGGATTCCTAATCTCATTAGGAGAATTAATTTATTTGGGAGCATGCATCCTACGATGCCATGTGGACTTTAAAGTTCGCATAGTATAAACATGACTTAAGTCATATTCATCCTACAACGACATGTGGTCTTTAAAATTCGGACAAACCTTGGTTTAATCAAATTGATCCAATCATGAACCCAAATCAATTTGGGTCGAACCCAATTTGATTTGGCTTATTAAATCAGCCCAATTGCAATCAATTCTACTTAATTCTTCTTCCATTAACTCACTAACACTTAGTGGGTTAATTCAATCACCAATCATATTGATCATTTATTTCTATTATGATTCCAAATCACAATTATGATAGTCTGACTAATTAAATCCTCTATATGTGTGACCCCGTAGGTTCTATTCTGACTGGTAGTGAAAAATATTTAGATCTCCATCTCAATATCACTGAAACTCCTTTCAGTAGACTAAAACGATTTCAATTCTACTCTTAGGGTTCACTGATCACCAAGTGAATGCCTTCGAGTCTCACAATCCACTAGTGACACCTACCAGTATGTGGTGGCAACCCAGCAGAATAGAATATCTGAACCTCTTAGTGTAGTTAGCGTATGATACAATCCCTCTATCATGGATCCCGACGTGATGGAGGTTATGGATATCTCGTCAAATCCTATCGTCTATCATATATCAAATTTATACGACTTTCAGTTCGAGATATGAAAACTCTTTTTTCAAAATACTTGGCCAGAAATTTATCGAATCAGTTTCATAAATCACATAGGATCACTCCTAATCTATCAAGGTCGATAGATCCCATCTAGATGTAACCCTATTCCAAAATGAACCTACTGCAGCCAATTCGCACTACAAGGACTCGAATGACTAGGGCCCAAGTTCACATGCTCGTCAAACTACAGCAACCTCACAGTGAATAGCTAAGGCATCGCAGGTCAAAGGACCAGTCATACAACTGCAGCATAAGTAGTCACTGACGAGTAGATAGACATCCATATGACTACTATCTTTGGTCACGCTCAGTACCTTGTTCTCTAACAAGTACTTGCACAATCACTCCAGTGTCTCTACACCATGGACTCGAGACTCGTCCATCTGACGAAGTGATTTGTGCACTAATCTCAGTGCATCGATCACCGTCCCTCTTGATGGATCCATCGATCAGGAGCATTTAGAAATTAATCCCTAATGACATATACCTCAAATTCTCAACTCCTTGAAATTATGTGTCATCATCTATTAATTTTTTGGACGATTCATGGACACATACAAACATGAATGAAAAATAAATTGCCCAATCTTATTTATTAATAAGTATCAAATTACAAATTTATGCTCCAGATTACATATATGTGTCAGCCACGTTGGCTTCTAGGGCATACTTCTAACAATCTCCAACTTGCACTAAAGCCAATCAAACATATATTTAAGTCCCATTTTTTCAAGATGGACTTCTAATTCTTCTGACTCAACTGCTTAGTGAATGGGTCCGCCACGTTATCAGTGGAGTCTACTCTCTGCACCTTTACATATTTCTTTTTGAGGTAGTCGCGAATTAGATGAAATCGCCGCTCTATGTGCTTGGACTTCTGGTGAGACCTCGGCTCCTTAGCCAGTGCTATGGCGCCGTTGTTGTCGCAGAAAAGGGTTATGGCATCTGATGACATGACTCCTAGTTCTTCGACAAACTTCTTGTACCAGAACGCTTCCTTCGTAGCATCCGATGTAGCAATGTACTCTACTTCCATGGTAGAATCTGCAATAATCGGTTGCTTGGAACTCTTCCAATTTACCGATCCTCCATTGCATAAGAATACATATCCTGATGTAGACTTTCTATCATCAGGGTCAGTCATGAAGTCTGAATCAGTATATCCTTCTACCTTTAACTCTGTGCCTCCCCCAAAGACCAAAAATAGATCCTTAGTCCTTCTCAAGTACTTAAGGATATTTTTCACAGCTATCCATTTATTTGAGAAATAAATTGTTTCAACGTGGTTTTATGATTGACAGTCTCTATCACATACATATGGATGTATCTGTGCATGTATCTGAGCAAATAGTAAATACCATAGGATCTAATAGATCCAGAAATGAAATAAATCTAAAGTATTTGTGGCACCTCAGGCTTGGCCATATAGGAGAAGACAGAATAAACAAATTGGAGAAACATGAGTTTTTTGGCCCATTGACTTTCGAGTCATATTTGATTTGTAAATTCTGCCTTCAAGGAAAGATAGGCAAATTATTCTTTATAGGACACAGGAGGTCCACTGAAATACTTACCCTAGTATACACTGATGTGTGTGGCTCATTCGATGTACAGGCTAGGGGTTGTAATTTTTTACTTCATTTATCGATGATTACTCACGGTATGGATATGTGTATGATACACAAATCTGAAACTTTTGAAAGGTTCAAAGAGTTGAGATATGAAGTAGAAAAATAAACAGAAAAATTCAGCAAGGTTCTTCGATCAGATCGAGAAAATGAATACCTTAGTGGAGAGTTCCGTGATTATCTCAAGGAGAATGGTATAATTTTATAATGGATTCCTTCTGGTACACCTCAGCTCAACGGAGTGTCAGAGAGGAGGAATCGGACTCTATTGGATATGGTCCGGTCCATGATGAGCTTCACTGATTTACCCTTGTTTCTTTAGATAGATGCCCTATTTTCAACTATTTACTTATTGAATAGAATTCCCTCTAAAGTCCGTTCCTACCAACCATATGAGATATGACATGGGGATGTCCAGCTCAACTCAAGCGACAACAGACGGACAAGTTAGAGGATAGGATAATTAATGCTCATTTTATAGAATATCCTAAAGAGTCATTAGGATACGACTTTTCGTCCCAAAGGATCACAAAGTGTTTGTGAGCCTAGATGCTATCTTCATGCAAAATAGTTTATCCTTGACAGAAACAGTGGGAGGAAAATTGAGCTTGAAGAGAAAGTCTCTAAAACAGCAACGAGCCATTGTGCATATAGAACCTATTTATTTTAAGCCAGTACACGTAGTACCTCCTCCACCCTGTAAATCTAGTAGGATCTCCCGTCCGCCTGAAAGGTACTTAGGTATGCTTACAGAGGATGTAGAGGAAGTGTTCCTCATGGGAGATAGGGATCAAGGTAAGGATCTTAATACCTACAACGAGGCGATGTTAGACATCAATTCCGAGAGATGGCTGGAAGCCATGAAGTCAGAGATGGACTCCATCCATTCCAACCAAGTCTGGACCTTAGTAGATCCACCAGAAGGTATAGTACCTATTGGGTATAAATGGATCTACAAGAGGAAATTAAGTTCGGATGATTAGGTAGAGACCTATAAGGCAAGGCTAGTGGCGAAAGGTTATAGTCAGTGCGCAAGTACTGATTATAAGGATACTTTTCAACCTGTAGCCATGCTGAAGTCTATTCGAATATTACTTGCTATTGCAGCATAATATAATTATGAGATATTGTGATAGTGATCACAAGGTCTGTAAACTGTAAAGGTCCTTCTATGGACTAAAGCAAGCATCTCGGAGTTGGAACACTCATTTCAAACGATATAATCAAATCGTTTGATTTCATCAATAACAAAAAGGAACCATGTGTATATAAGAAAGTTAGTGGGAGGGCAATTGCATTCTTCGTATTGTACATAGATGATATCCTTCAAATTGGGAATGATATTTCCATACTAACTTAGGTCAAGGTTTGGTTGTGTAAGGAATTCTCCATGATAGACCTTGGGAAAGCATCCTATATCTTGAATTAAGGTCTATAGAGATAGATCTGAAAGGATGCTTGTCCTGTCACAAAATATGTATATAAAGAAAGTGCTGAAGAGGTTCGGCATGGAAACCTCTAAAGGGGATTATTATCCCTTAGGCATGGGATAAATCTCTCCAAAAAGATGTGCCCCAACACATCTGAAGAGATTCAGCGAAAAGCAAGATCCCTTATGCTTCGGCTATAGGGAGACTCATGTATACCATGCAATGTACGTGACTTGATATAGTACATGTTGTGAGTGTCACGAGCATATATCGTCAAATCCAGGCAAGAAGCGCAGGATAGCTGTGAAGAACAGTCTTGAGTACTTAAGAAGAACTAAGAACATGTTCTTGGTCTTTGGAAGAAGATAAGAGTTGAAGGTAGAAGGATGCACACATATTGATGATAGAAAGTCTACATTAGAATACGTGCAACGGTGGTTCAGTAAATTGGAAGAGTTCCAAACAACCGATCATTGTAGATTCTATCTTAGAAGCTGAATGTCAAACCGTCTCTAAGGGTGCAGTGGAAACTTTTTGGTTTAAGAAGTTCATTGTAGAGTTAGGTGTAATGTCATCAGATGCCATAACACTCTACTGCAATAACAAAGGCACCATAGCACTAGCTAAGGAGCCAAAGGTCTCACCAGAAACTGAAGCACATAGAGCGGCGGTTTAACCTAATAAGTGACTACCTCAAAAAGAAATAAGTAGAGGATCAAAGAGTAGACTCCACAGAAAATGTGGTGGACCCATTCACTAAGCAGATAAGTCAGCAGAAAACTGAAATGCATCTTGAGAAGATGGGGCTTAGGTTTATGGCTGATTGGCTTTAGTGCAAGTGGGAGATTGTTAGAAGTATGCCCTAAAAGCCAATTTGGCTGATGTATTATTTTATTCTGAAAAATAAATTTGTACTTGACCTAATTAAGTTGGGCATTCTTTTCATTCATGTTCTTATGTGTCCATGAATCATCCAAAGAATTAATAAGATGATGACGCATATTCTCAAGAGTTGAGAATTTGAGGTATGTGTTATTGGTGATTAATTCCTGAATTGCTCCTGATCGATGGATCATCACGAGGACGGTGATTGATCCGATCCGTGCACACATCACTTTTCTAAAAGATGGACGAGACTCGAGTCCAGAGTGTAGGGACACTGAAGTGATAGTACAGGTGCTTGTTAGAGAACAAAGGTACTGAGCGTGACCAAGACAAGAAGTCACTTGGATGTCTATCCACTCGTCAGTGACTTGCTTGATGTTGCGGTAGTGTGACTGGTCCTTTGACCTGCGATGCTTCAGCTGCTCACAGTGAGGTTATTGTAGTTTGACTGCACACATACATGGTCTCTAGCCATATGGGTCCATGCAGTGTAGATTGGCTGCAGTAGGTTCACTGTAGGAGTAGGGTATGCACCTATAAGGAATCTATCGACCTTGATAGATAAGGAGAGATCCTATGTGATTTATAAGACTGAGTTCGTAAGACCTCGGCCGAGGCAGATTGTACAGTGGAGAAAAAGTTTTCCACTCTCGAGCTTAAGTCGAATAAATCTTGACATATGACAGACGATGGGGTTTGATGAGTTGTCCATGACCTCCGTCCTGTAGGGATCCACGATAGTAGGACTGTATCATACGATAACTGCACCTAGAGGTTCATCATTCCATTCTGCTGGATAGCCACTACATGCTGCTAGGTGTCACTGATGGATGGTGAGACTTGCAGGGATTATCTCGATGATCGATAAAACCAAATGAGTAGAGTTGGAATCGTTCCGACCCATTGAAAGGAGTTTTCAATGACATTGTGATAGAGATCACAATATATCTCACTACCAGTCAGAATAGAACATATGGGGTCACACACACCAGAAGTATTGACCGATCCAATGGTTGAAAAGTGATTATGAATCACGAGTAATCAATTCGATTGATAATAAATTGAAGAAGGAACAATAGGAATTAATTAATTGGACTTAAACACGAAACCTACTTAGAGTAGGATTTCTGGAGTCCTAATTGGATTAGGACTGGGAGTCCTACTTGGAGTAGGACTGGGATTCCTACTTGAAGTAGGATTTCTACAATCCTAATTCGATTAGGATTTTGAATTCAATTTGGATTCCTACTTAGAATAGGATTCCTAGAAGTCCTAATTGGATTAGGACTTCAGATTCAAATTAGAGTCTTAATTGGATTAGGACTAAAATTGAATAAATCTTAATTGGATTAGGATTTCTTAACTCCTAATTAATTATTAATCTAATGAATTAACAAGACTCCTAATTGGATTAGGATTGAAGAGTTTAATTGAGTCAAAATTGATTTAAGTTCTAATTGGATTAGGACTTACCTAGATTAGACCCAAAATTGGTTTACCCTTGGACTAAGCCTAATTAGATTAGGGCTTAGCCACATTAGGGCATCCCAATCCTCCTTAGAGGAGGATTAGGGCTAACCAAGAGGGAGGGGCTTGCGCCCCTCCCCTTTTTCCTCCTTGGTGCGGCAAAGAAAAGAGGGGCCGGCACCCCTCTTGGAAATAAGTCAAGGGCTCTTAACTTGTAGGAGCCCTTCATGCCTTTAAAAGGAGAAGTGGGCGGCACCCTAGAGAATTCAATTGAAGCCCTCTCCCTCTCCAATTCGTGGCCACCCTTTCTCCCCTTGGTTTTCAGCCGCAAGCAAGGTGAGAAGAAAAGAAAGCTTGGCGGCCATCTTCTTCCCTCCTCCTTGGTTCCAACGCAGGGAAAAGGAAGTAGGCTGCAGGGGCTTTGATTCTTCTTCAAACTTCATCCTTCTTCTTCCTCCTCCCAAGCACAATCAAGAGTTGATTCAAAGGGAGGACATCAGCCATTAAAAGAAGTCTCTGCAAGGGAGCTAGCACCCCGGGAAGATAAGAAAGCTTTGATCGGATCTCTACTTCGTGTGGATACCCGTAGAGGCCGGACGCGTGAACGGCTTCAAGCGAACCTTCATCCTAAACCACAAACTTCAGTTTGCGGTGATCATCTACCCGCACAAGGTGAAGATCTGATCTGCATAATTAGTTTAAAATTTTTTAATTCTAATCTATCTACGAACGGTTATTGAACAACGTTCATAGAATGAACGATTGATCCCGCTTATGCCTCTTCCGCTGCATCTGAAATTTTTTTCAATTTTCTACGGCATGGGCGGGTTCCCAACAGCCCACTGTATCCAGCCGAGACTAATCAATGCCGGAAAGATCTTAGCAACTCTACTACGGTGGAAGACCAATCGACTTAATATTGGGTAATCAGATCTTAGTGTTTTACAACTTTGAGCTTTTCATAGGAGGTAATCGATCAATTGGCCAGGTAAGCAGGTGGAAAGCTCTCCTTACTTAGAGAGTAAGGTCCTAATTAAGTAACCACCTTTGAGCTTGCCTAGACACCAATTAGATCAATTAATCAAATATGGCTAGCTCAATGTATCGTTCACTCTCGATTAATTTAGGAAGGTTTTAGGTCTCTTGGGATTTACATCTAATGTAACCATCTACCCCATACCATATGTCATTCGATTTACATCTTATGTAAATATCACATTGGTTCAGGTTTACATCCTATATAATTATGAAACCCTTTCATATATTATGTGATTATATCTTATGTAAATGACATAATTGTTTCAGTTTACATCTTATGTAAATGTCCTATTGTTTAAGAATTTTATTTATATCTCATGCAAATAAATTTTTGTTTAACTAACACATACATCTCATGCATATATTATTTTAAACATAACCTTAAACAAGTATGAACATTATGATTTCCATATGCATCTCATGTATATTTTCAGATCTGAAATTTTAAACCTATTATGCTATTCTCTGGATTTCAGATCATGCATTACTTGATTTAAAACATTGTAATCTAATTGCAAGTCTAAAATATTTTGCAAAATCATAGCAAATAAAAATTTGCATGCTAAAAATTTCAGCAACCTGAAATTTCAGCACGCAGAAAATCCAGCAAGCATAATTCCTTTAAAAATCAGATTAAAAATATGGTAATCAATCCTTAGGTCCTAATCATGCTCCCTAGAACCTGGCTTTGATACCACTGCTAAGTTACGCCCCGTTCGATGCGACGTTCGCAGCAAAATTTGAACGGGACGTCGTTCATCGCATGAACGCACCTCGGATCATAGAATTCAAAAATTTTTCTGGATCCAAATCTAGAAGATCTTTGAATTTATTAGGAAGGGGAGATTAGGATCTGAGGAAGGTTGATTAAGATTTATAAAACTGAAACTAAATCAGAAGAAATTAATTTGAAGATCTCATCTTTAAAAATTCTGCAGGTGAAGAACACCGCAGCCTGATGATCTATCTAGATTTCTGTTTGAGCCACATAATTGTCCGGCCTCTATAGGTATCCACACGAGGATCTAATCATCTGAGATAGGGTCTTACCGGAGTGCTAGCTCCTTGCAAAGACCTCTCATGACTATCATATAGATTAGAAGATAAAAATCTGCAACATACCTCCTTAAAGAAGAACCCTTTCTTCTTCAACCTTGCACGCGATGGAGGAAGAGGAAGGAGGAACCTTGCACGTGGATCTTTCTTACCTTGCTACCGTGGAAGAAAAGGAGGATGAAGACCCCTTGCTGCCGTGGAGAAGGAGGAAGAAAGAAGACGAGGCGTGGAGAGGAAGAGAAGAGAATTAATTCATAATGTCTCCCTTGCTACCCTTTTATAGATTGGGTTTAGGGCCTCTCCTAATCTTATTAGGAGTATGGAACTATATCCCACCCTTAGATTAATGCCAAGTGTCCAATCCTTATGCTCATAGATGCATAATATGTGTCCACTTAATCAATTGATTAATTTTCTAATCACATTAGGATTCCTAATCTCATTAGGAGAATTAATTGATTTGGGAGCATGCATCCTACAATGCCATGTGGACTTTAAAGTTCGCATAGTGTGAACATGACTTAAGTCATATTCATATTACTGCTGAGTTACGCCCCGTTCGATGCGACGTTCGCAGCAAAATTCGAACGGGACGTCGTTCATCGCATGAACATGCCTCGGATCGTAGAATTCAAAAAATTTTTTGGATCCAAATCCAGAAGTTCTTTGAATTCATTAGTGAGGAGAGATTAGGATCTGAGGAAGGTTGATTAAGATTCATAAAACTGAAACTAAAATCAGAAGAAATTAATTTGAAGATCTCATCTTCAAAAATTCTGCAGGTGAAGAACACAGCTGCCTAATGATCTATCTAGGTTCCTATTTGAGCCACAAAATTGTCCGGCCTCTACAGGTATCCACACGAGGATCTAATCATCTGAGATAGGGTCTTACCAGAGTGTTAGCTCCTTGCAAAGACCTCTCATGACTATCATATAGATTAGAAGATAAAAATCTGCAACATACCTCCTTAAAGAAGAACCTTTTCTTCTTCAACCTTGCTCGCGATGGAGGAAGAGGAAAGAGAAACCTTGCACGTGGATCTTCCTTGCCTTGCTACCGTGGAAGAAGAGGAGGATGAAGACCCCTTGCTGCCGTGGAGGAGGAAGAAAGAAGAGGAGGCGTGGAGAGGAAGAGGAGAGAATTAATTCATAACTTCTTCCTTGCTACCCTTTTATAGATTGGGTTAAGAAAAGAGGCAGAAGAGTTTATGCATATACTTTATAGTTGTTCCATATTGAGATCGATCAGATTCCATTCAAGTTAGACCACCAGCATCTGAGTCAGCAGAATCTCAGTTAGTTTCGAGTGGGATAAAGGCAACAAAGGCATAAGAAGCAAAGACATAGGCTGTATGGGCCCTAATCTTATTAGGAGTGTGGGACATAACCCACCCTTTGATTAATGCCAAGTATCCAATCCTTGTGCTCATAGATGCATGATATGTGTCTATTTAATCAATTGATTAATTTCCTAATCATATTAGGATTCCTAATCTCATTAGTAGAATTAATTAATTTGGGAGCATGCATCCTACAACGCCATGTGAACTTTAAAGTCCGCATAGTGTGCACATGACTTAAGTCATATTCATCCTACGACGACATGTGGTCTTTAAAATCCGCACAAATCTTGGTTTAATCAAATTGACCCAATCACGAACCTAAATCAATTTGGGTCGAACCCAATTTGATTTGGCTCGTTAAATCAGCCCAATTGCAATCCAATTGCAATCAATTCCACTTAATTCTTCTTCCATTAACTCACTAACACTTAGTGGGTTAATTCAATCACCAATCATATTGATGATTGATTTCTATTATGATTCCAAATCATAATTATGATAGCCTGACTAATTAAATCCTCTATGTGTGTGACCCCGTAGGTTCTATTCTGACTGGTAGTGAGATATATTGAGATCTCCATCTCAATATCACTGAAACTCCTTTCAGTGGGCTGAAACGATTTCAGTTCTACTCTCAGGGTTCACTGATCACCAAGTGAATGCCTTCGAGTCTCACAATCCACTAGTGATACCTAGCAGTATGTGGTGGCAACCCAGCAGAATGAAATATCTGAACCTCTTGGTGCAGTTAGCGTATGATACAGTTCCTCTATCATGGATCCCGACGTGATGGAAGTTATGGATATCTCGTCAAACTCCATCGTCCGTCATATGTCAAATTTATATGACTTCCAGTTCGAGATATGGAAAACTCTTTTTCCAAAATACATGGCCAGAAATTTATCGAACTCAGTCTCATAAATCACATAGGATCACTCCTAATCTATCAAGGTCGATAGATCCTATCTAGATGTAACCCTATTCCAAAATGAACCTACAGCAGCCAATTCGCACTACAAAGACCTGAATGACTAGGGCTTAAGTTGACATGCTCGTCAAACTACAACAACCTTATAGTGAATAGCTGAGGCATCGCAGGTCAAAGGACCAGTCATACAACTGCAGCATAAGTAGTCACTAACGAGTGGATAGATATCCATGTAACTACTATCTTTGATCACGCTCAGTACCTTGTTCTCTAACAAGTACTTGCATAATCACTCCAGTGTCTCTACACCGTGGACTCGAGACTCATCCATCTGACTAAGTGATTTGTGCACTAATCTCAGCAGATCGATCACCGTCCCTCGTGATGGATCCATCGATCAGGAGCATTTAGAAATTAATCCCTAATGACACATGCCTCAAATTCTCAACTCCTTGAAATTATATATCATCATCTATTAAGTTTTTGGACGATTCATGGACACATACAAACATGAATAAAAAATAAATTGCCCAATCTTATTTATTAATAAGTGTCAAATTACAAATTTATGCCCCAGATTACAAATTTGCATCAGCTACGTTGGCTTCTAGGGCATACTTCTAACAATCTCCAACTTGCACTAAAGCCAATCAAACATATATTTAAGTCCCATTTTTTCAAGATGGACTTCTAATTTCTTCTGACTCAGCTGCTTAGTGAATGGGTCCGTCACGTTATTAGTGGAGTCTACTCTCTGCACCTCTACATATTTCTTTTCGAGGTAGTCGCGAATTAGATGAAATCGCCGCTCTATGTGCTTGGACTTCTAGTGAGACCTCGGCTCCTTAGCCAGTGCTATGGCGCTGTTGTTGTCGCAGAAAAGGGTTATGGCATCTGATGACATGACTCCTAGCTCTTCGACAAACTTTTTGTACCAGAACGCTTCCTTCGCAGCATCCGATGCAGCAATGTACTCTGCTTCCATGGTAGAATCTGCAATAATCGGTTGCTTGGAACTCTTCCAATTTACCGATCCTCCATTGCATAAGAATACATATCCTGATGTAGACTTTCTATCATCAGGGTCAGTCATGAAGTCTGAATCAGTATATCCTTCTACCTTTAACTCTGTGCCTCCCCCAAAGACCAAAAACAGATCCTTAGTCCTTCTCAAGTACTTAAGGATATTTTTCACAGCTATCCAGTGCTCCTCATCTGGATTTGACTGATATCTACTCCTGACACTCATAGCATGTGCTATATCAGGTCGAGTACATAGCATGGCATACATGAGGCTCCCTATTGCCGATGCATAAGGGATCCTGCTCATGCGCTGAATCTCTTCAGATGTTTTGGGGCACATCTTTTTGGAGAGATTTATCCCATGCCTTAGGGGTAACAATCCCCTCTTAGAGTTTTCCATGCTGAACCTCTTCAGCACTCCTCTATGTATATTTTCTGTGATAGGCCAAGCATCCTCTTAGATCTATCTCTATAGACCTTAATCCCCAAAATATAAGATGCTTCACCAAGATCTTTCATAGAGAACTTCTTAGACAGCCATAACTTGACCGATGTGAGCATGGGAATATCATTCCCAATTAGGAGTATGTCATCCACGTACAATACGAGGAATACTGTAGCCCTCCCACTGACCTTTTTGTACACACATGGTTCCTCTTCGTTCTTGATGAAATCAAACGATTTGATCACATCATCGAAATGAGTGTTCCAACTCCGAGATGCTTGCTTTAGTCCATAAATGGATCTTTGCAGCTTGCAGACCTTGTGATCACCATCACTGAAAGTGAAACCCTGAGGCTGTTCCATATAGATATTTTTCTCAAGATATCCATTAAGAAAAGCAGTTTTCACATCCATCTGCCATAAATCATAATTATGATAGGCTGCAATGGCAAGCAATGTTCGAATGGACTTCAGCATGGCTACCGGTGAAAAGGTATCTTGATAGTCAATGCCTTCGCGCTGACTATAACCTTTTGCCACCAACCTTGCCTTATAGGTCTCTACCTTGCCATCCGAACCCATTTTTCTTTTGTAGATCCATTTACACCCAATACATACTATACCTTCAGGCGGATCTACTAAGGTCCATACTTGGTTGGAATGCATGGAGTCTATTTTTGACTTCATCGCATCAATCCATTTTTCGGAGTCGATGTCTAACATCGCTTCGTTATAGGTCTTGGGATCATTACTATGATCTCTTTCTTCCATGAGAAACTCTTCCTCTATTTCCTCTGTAAGTATACCTAAGTATCTTTCAGGAGGATGGAAGATCCTACTGGATCTACGAAGTGGATGAGGTTCTTCATGTATTGGCTCAATGTGAATAGGTTCACTAGGCTCAATTGCTCGTTGCTCTTCAGAGACTTTCTCTTCGAGCTCAGTTTTTCTTCCACTGTCTCTATCAAGGATAAATTGTTTTTCCAAGAAGATGGCATGTCGGCTCACAAACACTTTGTGATCTTCTGGGATGTAAAAATTGTATCCTAACGACTCTTTAGGATATCCAATAAAACGAGTACCAATTGTTCTAGACTCTAACTTGTCCGCCTGTTATCGCTCGACTTGGGCTGGACATCCACAAATCTTGAGATAACCCAGACTTGGTTTCTTACCATGCCATATCTCATACGGTGTGATAGGAACGAACTTTAGAGGAAACTCTGTTCAATATATAGATAGCTGTAAGTAGGGCATCTTCCCACAAGAAAAAAGGAAAGTCAGTGAAGCTCATCATGGACCTGACCATATCCAATAGGGTCTGATTCCTCCTTTCTGACACTCCGTTGAGTTGAGGTGTTCCAGGAGGTGTCCATTATGAAACTATACCATTTTGTTTGAGATAATCTCGAAACTCTCCACTAAGGTATTCTCCTCCTCGATCTGATTGAAGAACCTTAATGAGTTTCCCTGTTTGTTTTTCTACTTCAAATCTGAATTCTTTAAATCTTTCAAATGCCTCAGATTTATGTCTCATAAGATAGACATAACCATACCGTGAGAAATCATCAGTAGAAATAATAAAGTAGAAAAATTGATCCCTAGCCTGCACATCGAATGGGCCACACATATCAGTGTGTACTAGGGCAAGTATTTCAGTGGACCTTTCCCCGTATCTTACAAAGGATAATCGGATATGACTCAGAAGTCAATGAACTCAAAAGTCCATGTTTCTCCAATTTGTTAATTCTGTCTTCTCCTATATGACCAAGTTTGAGGTGCCATAAATACTTTTGATTTATCTCATCTCTAGATCTTTTTGATCCTATGGTACTCACTGTATGCTCAGATACATTCATAGATACATCCATATGTAAGTGAGAGACCGTCAATCATAAAACCACGTCTAAACAGTTTATTTCGCAAATAAATAGAAACGTAGTATTTATTGAAATTGAATTCATAATGTTCCTGTGCTAGACAAGATACAGAAATCAGATTTCTGCTAGCACTAGGTACAAAATAACAATCTCTAAGTATCAAACTAAATTCTGACGGTAAATGTAAAGGGAATGTGCCCACAGCAACAACTGCAACTCTTGCTCCATTGCCAACCCTTAGGGTTACCGCACCTTCCGTAAACCTTCTACTTTTCTTTAGACCCTGCATGGTAGTGCACAAGTGAACACTAGAACCAGAGTCTATAATCCAACTGGAAATAGAAGAAACCGTTAGATTAGTTTCAATAATGAGCATATTAGACATACCTTCAGAAGGCGTGTCATCCTTCTTGCTCTTTATGTTTTCCATGTAGATAGGACAGTTTCTCTTTCAATGGCCATCTTCATTGCAATGGAAACATTTTTCTTTGGTTTCGACCTTCTTTTTAGGAACTTCCTTCTTCGGCTTTTTTTCGGTCATCTGCTTCTTTGCAGGCTTCTTTTTTCTTTCCAGTAGACTTTCTCTTGGAAATAGAAGCTAGCTCAGCAGCGAGAACTGTGCCCCTTGAACCTTTCAAGGCTCCCTCAGTTGTCACCAACATATTCCATAATTCAAGTTTGGTGCATTCAATATTATTCATATGGCATTTTACAATAAATTGCCCATATGAAGATGGCAACGGCTGTAGGATCAAATCCGTTTGCAAATCCTTGTGCATGGTCATGCCAAGCTTCTCAAGCTCCTCAAGATCCTTGATCATGGTCAAACCATGTTCATGGACAGACTGTCCATGACGCATCTTGGCTTTGAAGAGCCGCTTGGATACTTCAAACCTTGCTGCACGACTTTGTTCACCATACAACTCTTGTAGGTGATCAAGTATGTCCTTAGCAGTCTTCATGCTCTCATGCTGGTATTGCAATTCGTTGGACATGGATGCCAAAATGTAACACCTAACCTTATTGTCGTCATCCAACCATTTTGCATGCGTCTCATGCTGCTCATTGGTTGTACGGGTTGGTAACACTGGGAGTTCATGGTCAAGAACATAAACTATCTTTTCGCAACTCAAGACAATCTTCAAGTTGCGGAGCCAATCTTTATAGTTTGGTCCGGTCAACCTATTGTTATCTAGAATTCGAACTATCGGGTTGGAAGCCATTGACATATGCAGAGAGTAAAGATTCTAATTAGAAATTTGTATTTGACATTAATTCGTTTTAGAGACTTTTAAAACAAAATTGGATCAAATCCTCCCACTATTTCTCGGATCTCTCACACTCCCCTGGTAAAGATATGGAAACCTGCGACTTAGGGTTTCGAGTGGGGTGCTGCGGTCCCACCAATCCACATTTCACCTCATCTAACAGTTATTGATGATACATAGACGATGAGTGTACAACTCTTGTACAATGCTTTGTAAGCATATTGAGCTAACCTGATCTCCAAGTCATAAGGACCTCACCTAACAGTTATTGGATCCGTTCCTTGGTTAAGTCAGTGATAAGTGCTTAATAATCTATAATTTAGTTATCTTTCCATAGCACTTATCAATATTTTTAAACTGATAAATATATATTTTACCATAAAATTAAATAAACATTGAAATGAATTTAAAATATGGTAAGAGGTAAATAATTCTTTTCTCAAAATAGACTCTAAACTTGTCTCTCTCCTGGTTATAATCTTTCATGAAAACATATAAGGAGGAGATTGTGTTGACCCGATTTGGTAACCTGATGGAGTTGTAATCAAGCTAAGGTTATAATTAAATAGGTTTTGATCCTGATTCGATCGAAAGTTATAATTAATTATGTATGGGGCAAAGGTTTGATTAACCTTTTTTATTAGGTCACGGTCCAGTTTTTAGTCTTGTCTGGTCGAGTTCGATCTGAAGCAGCTTAGCAAGAATTAAATTTAAAAGACATTGGGCTCGAGAACAAGTTAAAGCAACTCAACGATCATGACCCACCGCAAATCCAAAGCCAATTTCCAACCAACTCGTTACCTGCCTTCATATAAAATTCATAATAATAATAATAACTAAATATTCACGATTCACTGTTCATATGAACAGTGTTAAAATAAAAATAAAAAATAAAATGCCGAAAACACTGTTCATATGAATAGTGTTCGTGAAAACACTGTTCATGTGAACAGTGTCAGAGAAAAAATAAATAATACATAATAAATAAATAAATAAATAATAAAAAATAAAAAAATTGGGAATTCACTGTTTATCTTCTCCTTCCCAGCGTTGCAACAGGAGACCTCTTCCCAACAGCCAGCGATACAAATCATCCACGCAGTGCAACCCCAACCCATTCCAAGCTTCATCGCGATGAAGCCATCAACAGCCCGCACGCGGTGAACGTCCCAGCAGCCGGTAATCCAGCAACCTCCCATGCCCGTCCGACTGCAAGCGGGATCCAAGCATCACACCCAGCCACCCACCGTCCACGGCTCCCTCCCGACGATCCCGCAATCAAATCCGCCGGCGACCAGTCCTCCATGATTCCAGTCGGCCGCAATCAGCCGCGTGCCCACCGTGCCCATGCGGTCGACTCTTCCCAGCAGCGGAGATCCAGCCCCTTTGCCATCACAGCCCGCGTCTTCTCCTCCCAGATCAACAATCCACTCCTAGCAGTCGAAATCCCAGCATCTCCGCCTCTTCCTCCGCCCGTGACGCAGCCCGCAGCCGAGATCCAGCTCCGCCATCAACCGCGTGCGTTCCGAGCCGCATCAAGAGCCCAGCTCCTCTCCGTGATCCCAGCCTCCTCCGCGTCCGGGCATCCGGTGATCTCACATCCGCATCTCCAGCACGCTTTCAGTGGACCATCAAGGGGGAGAATGGGTAGAAAGAGGGTGGCCATCGGCTTGGAAGGGGAGAGCTGGGTTGTGAAAGAAACAGGGGAACCCCTGTTTCGGTGAAGAGAAGAAGAGAGGTTCGGTTGGGAGAAAAAGAAAAGAAAAGAAAAGAGGGGGGAAAGAGAATAGTTTGTGATATTTTTGGAAGAATGGGAGGTGAAGGTTTTCATTTGAAGATGGAAGGACATCCGGCCACCATGCGCGGCTGAACACCTAGTCTAGGGCTGGATGAAGCCCTAGCAATGTATCAGGACATTGTAGTTCTTACTCTTTTAATTTTTTGGAGCTTGTTTAAATTCTTATTATCAATGAAAAATCCTTTTACGATGTTTAAACTTTGAGCATGCTATTTATTATTCATGTCTGCTAAAGTAGTCTAAGATGATCCATGCCCAGGAAGTCGAGGTGTGCTGCACTCTAGGTTAGCATAATTAGGTAGACCCTTTTTGCTATGCCTGAGATGGATCTTCCTAAAACTCTTTATGCTTTTATTTCAAAAAGGCTTGTAGCCAAATTGCATGCCTCTCCAAAAGACAAAAATTAAGAACACAGTCCCTGATGCAATGCTATGTGGTAGATTCCAAACCCTAGATCTATCTACTCTGATAAATTTCAATTCGCACTCATAGTTTAATTTAGTTAAATCGAGTTAGCAAATCCTTCCTCTTTATTTATTTTTTTTAAAAAAAAGAAAAATAACTTATTCTTCAATCCCTGTGGACCGACACCCGTAATCACTATCCTACAGGATACGTGCCATTGCGTGGTTTATTTTTGAAATTGAAATAACCAAGCAATTTTTGGCGCCGTTGCCGGGAATTGCTAGCATAGTTATTTTTCCTATCAT
Organism: Phoenix dactylifera; assembly: GCF_009389715.1. Lineage (NCBI taxonomy): Eukaryota > Viridiplantae > Streptophyta > Magnoliopsida > Arecales > Arecaceae > Phoenix > Phoenix dactylifera. Next base: position 181,821 of record NW_024067849.1, read on the forward strand.
TAAAAAAAATTAATTAATTAAAAAAAATTTAAATATATATATATATGTCTAAAATAAAATAAAAAAATTATTTTCTATTATTGTTACTTTTCTTATCTCTTTTTTCTCTTCTACTAATTTTTTTAAATTTTCTTTTGATCTTATTTGATCAGGAATCGAAGGAAAAATCTGGGATGATCAAAAAGGGAACTGCTGGAAAAGGAATGTTGTAGAGGTTTGCCTAAAAAAAATTAAATTGCTGGGAAAATTTCTTTTGGTAACCTCTAAACCTTTCTTATTTAAATTAATTATTAGCTTGAAATTTTGTGGTGATTGTTTGATTTTAATTTCAGCAAAAGTGTGAATGCATGCCTGATATACATACACCAATTAATCTGCACTTAGTAAGGGCAATCACCCCAACAAGATAAGAGCCGGATTTCATCACCGGACTCTTGCCCAATTTAGGTGAACTCAATCTCACATAGTGTCACTTTAATTAAAATCAATTAGACATTGGCCCCTAGGGACATTCGAGCTCAATAGAACGAAGATCACCGAAAGTTGCACCAATTTCGCTCTGTGGCTTAGTTGATGTTTAGGCAAGCTTTGTCCCTATAAGGGAGACAGTTCATCTGTTCGAGGCAAGTGGGTTTTAAGTAGGACCTTTGCGAACGCATCGTGACCCCTCCACTTACCTGGGAGCTTACCTGGTCAACTCGGTTCATTAGACCAGATGGAGGCTTAGGTGCCCTCTTCAAACCAGTTAGGAGCTGTCTAGTGATTTTAGGACAAAGACTAGGATTGATATGCTTTTCTCTTTTATTGCATGCTTGATTGATCGAGTACTAGTGTATGCAAGGTAGTCGTTCTAGAGTACGAAACCTATTACCTTTTGACCCTGAAATAGAACGAACCCTTAGGAACATTCGAGCTAAGATCAAAACATTAGGATCATCCTCACCTCCTGAGATGGCTGAAGAACAATCCAAACTCCTGAGGGAGTACTTTACTCCCACCATTTACACTTCCCCATCTTGCATTCGATTACCTGAAGTAGCAGCGGTACAATATGAAATAAAGTCTAGTGTGATCCAAATGCTCCCATCTTTTTATGGGCTCACTAACGAAGACCCATATAAACACTTAGATGAATTTCTTGAGATTTGCACCACTGTCAAGATTCAGAACTTCACTGATGATGCTCTGAAACTTAGATTATTTTCCTTCTCCCTTAAAGATAGAGCCAAACAATGGCTGAATTCTTTAGAAGCTAACTCGATTCGTTCTTGGGATCAAATGCAACAAGAATTTCTTAAAAAATAATTTTCTATAGGAAGAACGAACCAGTTTAGACGTGCCATTACAAGCTTCTCCCAAACCGAGGGAGAAGAATTTTATGAAACTTGGGAGAGATTTCAGGACCTAATCCGTAAATGCCCTCATCATCAAATACCTAAGTGGCAGCTAGTAAAATGTTTTTATGACGGTTTGACTGAACGAAACCGTCAAATGATCGATGCTGCATGCGGGGGGACTTTCATGCTTCGAAATGAGCATGAAGCATAGCAACTATTTGAAAATCTTAATGAAAACTCCCTCCACCATGCTTCATGTTCTCGTCAAGCACCCCCGAATTTTCAAAGAAAAGGGGCCATTTGTGAAATAAGTCATTCTATGGACCTGTCTAGCAAGGTAGATGCATTGTCCCATAAGATTGACCAACTGATAATAGGAGGACATGTCGTTAGCTCTTCCCAAGCACAAGTGTGTGCTATCTGTTCTAGCCCATCGCATCCTATTCATGAGTGCCCCTCAGCACCCCAATTTTCCGAACTCGTGCAAGAACACATCAATGCTACCCAAACACAGCCCAGACCGGGTAATGACCCATTTTTCAATGCATATAACCCGGGTTGGCGGAATCATCCAAATTTTTCTTGGAGGCAGCAAGCTTCTAATACCTCCCAACCCTTCTCCCAAAATTTTCAAAACCCTCAGAATTTTCATCTCTACCGTCCCTCAACTCAATTTCAGCATCCTCCTCCTCCAACCCAAAGAAATACAGCCTTTAAGAAGAAGGTGTTGACTGCCCTTCAAGGTTTGGAGGCAAACACACAACTATTGCACTCTCACACGCAATCAATTGCTAAGCTAGAATCCCAAATGGGTCAACTAGCTAATGCATTAAACAAGTGAGAGGAAGGTAAGCTTCCAAGTCAACCAATGAGTAATCCTAGGGAACAATACGTGGCTCAAGAAACTCGACTAAATCATGAGCAAGCCAATGCTTTGACTACCCTAAGGAGTGGACGTATAATAGATAATAAGGTTGGAGAGGGTAACAATAAGGAAGGTGAAGAAGAAGAGAAGAATGTATCACATGAAAACCCAAAACCTTCTTCAGCTAGTCCACCATCTGCCACAACCCACATTCCAAAGGCTCCATTCCCTGAAGCACTTAATGCACCCTCTCCCTTTGGCAAGAAGGAAACTTCATTAGAAGAGATGATGGAGGTCTTCAAACAAGTTAAAATCAACCTCCCACTCCTTGATGCCATCAAACAAGTTCCCTCCTATGCCAAATTTCTCAAAGACCTTTGCACCCAAAAGCGGAAATCTAGGACACATGTGCCTAAAAAGGTTCTCCTAACTGAGCAGGTAAGTTCCATTCTCCAACACAACACCCCTCCAAAATTCAAAGACCCTGGTGCTCCCACTATTTCTTGTGTCATAGGAAATAACTCCATCGACTGAGCACTTTTAGATCTAGGGGCAAGTGTGAATCTTCTACCCTATTCAGTCTATGAAAAATTTGGGTTAGGTGAATTAAAACCTACCTCGGTGTCCTTACAATTGGCTGATCGATCTGTGAAGATACCACGGGGGATGATTGAAGATGTTCTTGTCAAGGTAGACAAATTCTATTTTCCAGTAGATTTTATCGTCCTTGATATGGAACATGTGCCCAACCTAAAACAAATCCCTGTGATCCTTGGTCGTCCCTTTTTAGCAACAGCCAATGCATGTATCAACTGTAGAACTGGGGCAATGGATATATCATTTGGAAACATGAAAATTAAGTTGAATGTGTTTCATGCCGCCGACCAACATGTGAGGGAAGATGAGTGTTGCCTAATTGACGAAATGGATGATCTTGTAGAGGAAGCCCTTCCCTATATCTTAGCAGATGACCCCCTAGAGGCATGCTTGGCCCATTTTGACATTGACAACTTGGACATAGACAAGGCCATAGAAGAAGTCAACATCTTACTCGACAATCAATCTCTCATGAGTTCCCTTCCTTGGAAGATCCAACCTGAACCTCTTCCCCCCATTACTAGTGCACCACTTTGTCCTTCCATTGATTCTCCACCTAAACTCGAGTTGAAGCCACTTCCGACAACTCTTAAGTATGCTTTTCTAGGACCAGAAGATACTCTCCCTGTAATCATTGCGGCCAACTTATCTACGGAACAGGAAGTTAAACTTTTAAGGGTGCTAGAAGAGAATAAACATGCCATAGGATGGTCTGTAGCCGATTTGAAAGGGGTTGACCCCTCCATATGCATGCATCGAATTCACCTCGAAGATGATGTAAAGCCCATCCGAGAAATGCAAAGAAGACTCAATCCTAACATGAAGGAGGTAGTCAAGAAAGAAGTGGTAAAATTACTAGATGCTGGAATCATCTACCCGATTTCTGATAGTAAGTGGGTAAGTCCGACACAAGTGGTGCCAAAAAAATCAGGTATCACTGTGGTTGAAAATACGGAAGGAGAATTGATACAAACACGCACAACCACGGGTTGGCGCGTGTGCATTGACTACAGGAAACTTAATTCAATGACTAGGAAGGACCATTTTCCTCTACCTTTCATAGATCAAATTTTGGAACGGTTGGCTGGTCAAGGTTTCTACTGCTTCTTAGATGGTTATTCTGGATATAATCAAGTACCTGTTTACCCGGACGATCAAGACAAAACCACTTTTACTTGCCCATTTGGGACATTTGCATATAGGAGGATGCCTTTTGGATTATGCAATGCACCCGCAACTTTTCAACGATGCATGATGGCCATTTTTTCAGATATGGTGGCAAACTTTCTAGAAGTTTTCATTGATGATTTCTCAGTTTTTGGCCTATCCTTTGACGATTGTCTGGACAATTTGACCTTAGTTTTGAAAAGATGTAAGGAGACTAACCTAGTATTAAGTTGGAAAAAGAGCCATTTCATGGTTCAAGAAGGCATAGTTTTAGGACACGTCGTGTCCATGAGGGGCATTGAAGTAGATAAAGCCAAAGTCGATCTTATTTCCAATCTCCCTCCACCCAAAACTGCGAAATAAATCCGATCATTCCTTAGCCATGCTGGTTTCTACCATCGCTTCATTCAGGATTTCAGTAAGATTTTCAAACCCTTGTGCAATCTTCTGGCCAAGGACACTCCCTTTGTCTTTGATAAAGCATGCGAGGAGGCATTTGAAAATCTTCGCTCGAAATTGACCACTGCACCTATCATACGGCCCCCTAATTGGACCCTTCCATTTGAATTAATGTATGACGCATCCGACTATGCAATTGGGGCAGTTTTAGGGCAATGGCTAGATAAAGTACCTCATGTCATCTACTACGCTAGTAAAGCACTCTCAGATGCACAATTGAACTACACCACCACTGAGAAAGAGTTACTAGCTGTAGTATTTGCGCTAGACAAGTTTCGATCTTACCTGTAGGATCCAAGGTTACCGTATTTACTGATCATGCTGCCCTTCGATACCTTCTTGCAAAGAAGGACACCAAACCCCGTCTGATTCGATGGATTCTTTTACTACAAGAATTTGACCTAGAAATTCGTGACAAGAAAGGAACTGCAAATGTCGTAGCAGACCACTTATCTAGGATTCTTCTTGATGACCCAAAGATTGATTCATAGATTGATTTTGATGATCACAAAACCTTGAAGTATAGATACTAATGTTTATGTTGCAAGGAGAAAGATATTTATTTTGCAAGGAACATAGCAAGTTGGAAGAACACAAGAAGGCCTCCAAAGCTCTCAAGTTGGAAGAAAGCTACAATTTATTGGCCCAAGTTTAAAGTTCAAAGGATTCAAATTGGAGGAGTAAAATCAAAAGAAAAATTCAAAAGAACAGTCTTCGAGTCGACTCCAGTGGAATTCGAGTCGACTCCGGAGAAGTATGAGTCGACTCCGGAGAAGTATGAGTCGACTCCTAGGAGTCACAGGCAGAAAAGTCAGAGAGCAGTTTTCGGGTCTGAGATTCGAGTCGACTCCCGCATTGCACGAGTCGACTCCGAGACTCCGCGACCATCAACAGACAGAAAACCAAGTAGCCTCTGAGATTCGAGTCGACTCCCAGACAGCTCGAGTCGACTCCAAGGCAGCGCTACACCAAGATGGCAGAAGGCTGTGTTTCGCAAACTGAGAGCCGAGTCGACTCCAAGGAAGTTCGAGTCGACTCCAAGACTGGACGAGCCAAAAGATAGAGGATCGAGAGTTCGGGCTCTGAGATTCGAGTCGACTCTCAGGACAGTCGAGTCGACTCGAGAGGACAAAATTCAAAATTGGATCCACGGACTTCAGTGGATGAGCCGACTCCGAAATTGCCAGGTCAGCTCCAGAAGTTGGCGAGTCGACTCCAGGTTAAGCCGAGTCGACTCCCAGTCAAGGCATGCACTTTAATTCAAATTTGGAACAGTGGCCGAGTCATCTCCAGTAAAGCACGAGCCGACTCCTGCAACAGGCGAGTCGACTCCTGATCGCGCGAGTCGACTCCGATCCCAACGGTAACATTGTCAGGAAATGCAGACTGTGTCCAACGGCTCTTTTTCTTGTCTCTAACGGCTATATTCTTGTTTCCACGCCATCTAAAGCTATAAAAACAAGAAGAGAGCTAGGGGAGAACTCATGGAAGTGGGAGAGATCATCTAGGAAAGAGATCTCAAAGAGATTACAAAGGAAATCTCCCATAAGCACAAAAGGGCCATCCAAAACGAAATAGAGAGAAGAAGAGCATCCAAGTGAATCCGAAAGCTTCCTCTCCATCCGTGTGCTGCCTCGGAGATCCTCTACTTCATGACAAATCAGAGGAGGATCAAGTAAAGAAGAAGCCGAGCTCCTCCATCTTCAAAACTCGTTTGAGGGCTTCTCTTTACTCTATTTGTTTATATTGTCATATTTGCTTGTATAAGAAGCTTTGTTTTGTTTTATACTTTGTTTTAATATCTTGTAACTTGATTCAATCAAGGGATTGAATCAAGGGGTTAAGGTTTGTTGGTGAGCCAAAGAAAAACCAACGGTGTTAAGGTTTGTTGGTGAGCCAAAGGGAAAAACCAACGGTGATAGGTTTGTTGGTGAGCCGAGGGTAAAACCAACGTGTAAGGGTTTGATTGTGAGCCCGGAAAAACAATCGGGGTTGGTTCTAGTCGGTGAGCCTGGAAAAACCGACCGAGTTCGTTGTGCGCTCGTAAAACAACAAGTTAGGTTGTGAGCTTGTAAAACAACCGGCTGTAATCTGTAGGATTATAGTGAAATTCCCAAGAAGTCTTGGGGAGTGGATGTAGGTGCTGGGGTGCACCGAACCACTATATGTTTGTTGTGTTTGTAATGCTTCTGCTTATTGTCTAACTAACACACTCACTTACTTAGATAAACTGCTTGCTTAACTCTTATCTGGACATCCTTTAGTTGCAAGCATATTTAATCAAGTCACATTCTATACATCAAACTGTTGCTAAGTTTAACTTTCACTGCGCATATATACAACTTAGCATAATTAATCAAAAAGTACTAGAAGTAGTTTAAAAGTTTTAAAAGACCCAATTCACCCCCCCTCTTGGGTTGTATCTACTGGGCAACAAGTGGTATCAGAGCAGGTGCTCAAATATTATTTGTAGTCTTAACCGACTAGAGCCAAAGATCATGACAACTCAAATAGATAGTTTTCTAGGAGAAGGACAATCAATTGATACACCTCCACTATTTAATGGCATAAACTATACACATTGGAAAATATGCATGCGCATTTTTATACAATCAGTTGATTATAATTTATGGAGCATTATAGTCAATGAAACACACACAAACACTAGTCATAATGAGAAAATGGCTCAACAAAATTCAAAAGCCATGAACCTACTATATTGTGCACTAGATAGGAATGAGTTTAATTGCATATCTTCTTGCATGACTGCTAAAGAAATATGGAATATGCTTGAAGACAAATATGAATGCACTAACAAATCTGAAACATCATGTGTAGAAGGAGAGCAGTATCACATTGAAAATCCATGCTTGGTGGCACAAGAGGTACATGCTGAAACTGAAAGCAATTTTACATTTGATGAACTCCATGATGCCTTTTCTGATTTGTATTTAGAATATAAGAAACTTATTTGTAAGAACAAAAACTTGAAGATTGAAAATCAAATTCTAATAGATGAAAAACTGAAACTAACCAGTAAAACTGAAATCTTAATTAAAGAAAATCAAGAACTAAATCAAAGAGATCAACTTCTCACTGAAAGTCATGATAAACTTAAGAAAAACAATGAGTTACTTTCAGAAGATAACAGAAGATTAACTAAAGAAGTTGACAGATTAAAACCTGTTGTTGAAAGATTTACCCTCAGCTCTGAAAAATTGAACCTAATGATAAATAATCAAAGAGCTGAATTTGATAAAGTTACATTAGGATATCAACCTTGGTACACCCAAAAACCTTTTAAGAATATGTTTGTTAAAACAGTTTTTAATTACTCTAAAATAGATTCTTATAAACAAAAGCTAAGTAAAATCTCTTCTGTTGTTCCTAAATCTATACATTACAAATTTGATGAACCAAAAAGGGAGAAACAGAAAATTAAAAGTTTTTCTACTACTCATGTTCGATCTAAGTTTGTTAAATTCAACAAGAGGATACAGAAATACATCCCTTGTAATCCTAAAATCTGTAAATTCATGGACAAAATAGCTATTAAGAGAATATGGGTTCCAAAAGGAACAATTATAGCTAACCTACAAGGACCCAAAAGAGCTTGGGTTCCTAAATTGAAAATATGATTATTCTTTCAGCATGCATGTCTAGCTATCCAAGGTTCTAATGAAAGATGTTATCTAAACAATGGGTGCTCTAGACATGTGTTAAAGAATTGAATTTAAAATGTAATTTAAAAGAATGATTTAAATGAAAGAAAGAATGAAATAAGTAATTCTTACATCTTCTCGTATTGAAATTACTTTATTAGTTGATTAAAACATAACTTGAAAGTATTAATCATTTTTGTGATATAAGTGATTTTTTTTCTTGGGTATGAAAAGAAAATATATTCAAATCACTTCATTTTTATAGTATGCTCCACTCACTATTGGATAAGTTGCTAAATGATTAATTAATTTATTAAGAATAACTCTATGAATTTTCTATATGCTTGATTAAGAATTTGTATCCATGGCATTATTGTTTATTAATCATAAATATGATAATGTGTACTTGGTATGCTTTGGAATATATGCACTATGAATACCAAGATTAAAGAAACCATCTTTGGCATATAAAATCAACTCATGCTAGTATGTACTTAATCTCAAAAGACCTTGCCATAGGCTTACTTAGATTATCTACTTAAAGGTCAAAGTTTTGCTATGCATGCTAACTAAGGAAACAAACAAAAATCATTTCTAAATCTAAAGATGTTGTTTCCATCTCCAAGTTTTTCAAAAGCTTACATTGGATTTATTCTTGAAAAATAAAACTGAAGTATTTTTCTGTATTTACTAAATCTTGTAAAAGTGGTTCAAATGATAAAGGTTTCCAAACTGTGAAGATAAAGATCATGGCACAGTGTTGAAAACCAAAATTCTGATAAAGGTTATACAGAAAATAATATTAAATCCAATGATTTCAGCACCAAGGACACCATAAGCAAAATAGGATTAATAGAATTCTTGAAGAAATGAAAAAGACAATTATGTATGATAGTCATCTACTTAAATAATTTTTAAAAGACTATCATTACTGCTTGTCATACATATGATTTCTATTTTTGATGAAAATTTTGATCTTCTGAAAAATGGAAAATGAACCATTGCATATCTTTCATATTTTTCAGTCGTACATGTTATTATGAAAATAATGCCAAATCTGATAGAGATATGTCTATCCTTGGATATCATTCATCAAGCAATGCATATAGAATATTCAATGAAAAGATTTTAGTTGCAGAAATATCAAGTCATTTTATTCTTTATGAGACTAATGATTTATTATCAAGATACTAAGATCAAATTATATATGTATATGGTTAATCTTTTACATATAACAATCTAAAAATATGTTAATAATTAGAACCAAATTGAGTTTTTCAGAAATGCACTTAATGAAGAAAAATTGATGACTACTAAAAGACTAAATCAAGAAAAGATGAAATAGATCATGATGAAATTTTTGCATGATTAGAAGTAAAGATCACCATCATCATTTGCTTGCTTTATGAGCTTTATAGTCCATCAAATGAGTGTGTAGAATGGACTCCTATGTGCTTACTTTATTAAAGAAGATATATGTTAAATAACCACCATATTTGAAAACACTCATTACAAATATGATAAAGCAATATATGATTTCAAACAAGCATCAAAAGCATGATACATAAAAGCTTAAGTAACCTTTTTGATAGAAAGTAATAGTGATAAATCTATGCATCAAAAAGATGAATTTGTGATATCTTATTTGCTCAAAGTATGCATTGATGACATCATTTTTGGTTCTACTAATGAAGAGTTATATTGCAAAGTGAGTTTGGAATATGATGAATGAATTAACATCTTCTCTCAAACTCCAAATTAAGACAAACAGGAAAGGGGATCTTCATTGACCAACGTTAGTCCACAAGAAAACTCTTATAGAAGATTGGCATGAAGAAGGTATATCTATGACCCCATCTTGTAGAATTTGAAAAGGATGAGCAAAGTAGATCTATTGTGTTAAAGCTGTATTGAAGCATGATAGAATAATTATTTTATCATATAGCTAGTAGACCAGATTGTATGCTCATTATGTGACCTTGTGCAAGACTTCAATCTAACTTTAATTAATCATATTTTATTGATAACAAATAAATCATAATCTGAATTTTGATAGAAACAAATATTTAAGATAAATTGATTAAAACATAGTTAACATATCTTATTGATAATTATCTTAAGCAAATAGAATCTAAACTAAATTGACTTAAACTATCTTGGTTAATGAATCTATCTCTTTAGTTCAAATGATATGTGCTTGCTTATATTTAGGCAATCTCTTGAGTAAAGTGACTCAACATGCAACTATTGTCATATCTTATATTGAGTCATCTAGTTAAAAAAATATATATATTGGATGAATGCTTTGTATCTTAAAGAAACTAATGACCTTCCTTCAAGAAAGAAAAATGAGAAATTTCAACTTGAAGGATATCTTCATGTAAGATACACTAAACATTCACATGCAAACAAGAGAGAGGATCTTCTTCAGCCAAAAGTTCACACATAAGAAATCTAGTTTGGCTTGAAGAACATATAATGAATAGGTAATTTAGATACCTTTCTCACAAATTAGTTGAGCAAAGTCAGTAACTTAAATCTTATTATGGCATGATTAAATTCTTTAATTATTAATTTTTGATATCATGTCTATATGTGTATTGACTGACTTATACTTTTAGAAATTATTTCATGATTTGCCCAAACTAAAATATATCTTTGCCTATGTCATAACCATGAAATACACAAGTATATGCTTAAAATGTTGATGTAAAATAACTTGTGAGAAGTTATGAATCCTTGAGCATAATGAAATTGTTGTTTGCATGATATACATATATATGATACGTAAGATTAATTCTCTATTCTGCTCTCTCATGAAAATTACTTGAGAATAACAAAAAGAGAGAGAGATAAAGAAAAGAAAATGGATATTATTCAAGAGAAGTAAAATCCAAGTAGAGGCAAACACTTCAACCTTAAGGAAAAGCAAAACAAACTTAATATATTCGACACATTTGTGAGACTTGTGTGAGCATTCTTTTGGAAGGGATAAAATCCATAATTAATTACACTTAAACAGGAAGGTTTTGAAGTAAACATTTTAACCTTTCTATATTGCTCATCATAGGGATGGTGCCAATGGGGAGGCTAGTGGTAGTACCTCGTGCCCCTTCCCAACTCCACCGGATAGGGAGCAAATAGAGTATAGAGCATAAGAAAGTTATAAATGAAAAACAAAGTAAATGAAAGTAGAATTAAGTCAAATTTTTAATCACTTGAAAACACACTTTAAGGATGAAATCATTGCAAGATTATATTTAAATAGGGGGAGTTTATTTGAAAAGAATTGATTTTGATCCTTGACATTCTTGTACTTAGTATTTTAATGCATGACTTAACACATGGTATATTTTGCATATGGTATGATGTCTTGATTTATGGATTCTCAATATTTTGAATGTTTCATACTTGGACAATTTGATTGAATGTTTGAATTGCTACATAACATCTTTTGTTTAGTTTTATTGAAAAGAAAATTCAGATTTGTCATTCACAATCATTGTTAAAATCTGAAAGCTAAATAAAATTGTAGAAAGGAGAAGAGAAGAACATCTCTATTTAGGAAAAATAAATTGATATTGATCTATCTTTCTACTTGCCTAACTTTGATACATAATGTCCTAATACTTGTTAAAATATCCTTTATTTTGTATCGAAACTCAAAATTAAACACAAAGATTCTGAAAGTGCTTTAATGTTATTGAAATATGTATTTTTCAATCGTAACAATTTAAGATGAGCTACATTGTGAAAGATACATATCTCATATTATGACTTAGAAAGCTTCTATTAAAAATCCTATGTAATTCAGAATCCGATTTTGTATAAAAGTTTAAACTCCATATGATTACTAAATAAAATGTTAATGTAAGAAAAACAGAATTTATTTTGATTGCTCCGATACGCATCCGAAACATATCATTTCTTATCTTCAAAGTATACTAATTTTGATTCAAATGATGTGTCTTACGATGATCTTGATTGCAAGTAAATATTTTTATGATATATGACTTTATTTTAATATTTAAAAATTTATTGAGCTTCATGTATACATCGCTGAAAAACTATGATTAAGAAATTGAGTTCTAAAAATATATATACCTCAATGATCATCTATATGTTTTTTTTCTCGCCTACATTCTTAAAGATTTCCATCAGAATATATATAGAGTGAATGATCTAAAAGCTAGAAATATTTCACCTCACTCAAATGACTCTAAAAGAAAGAAAATGTAAAAGCTGTTGAAAGAAACTGAGCGTCAAATGAATCATTTTCTGATTAATATTTCAGTACATTTTCTCAAAGATTAAGAGGAAGCATAACTTGTTCTTGATAGATTAAAAAGGGTGATTGCTATAAAATTTTGAATAATTCTTGATCACTCTCCATTCTCGATATCATAGAATTTCAGTTCTATTCACGTTTGTCATTAAAATCTGAAATTCAACAAAAGAAAAGAATGATTAAAGAAGTACGCATCTTTTGAGGGGGAGCTTTAGATATTCAGTATCTTATCCTAAAGTTACTTCAATTTGATGTATACCTTAAATCTTATGGATTGATTTTTATGAACTTCCTTATATTGCAAGACATGCTTTAAATTACCTTGAGATGAGTTCTATAAAGGTTGTCTTATCTCAAACCTTGAGTCTTATGAAAATAAGCTGAAACTTATAGAAAATATATTTTTGAGATTGACAATTTTATTGAACATTATCTTAGGATTCTAAACTCTTAAATGGAATGATCAATTGAGGGGGAGAAAGAAAATTTCAGAAGGAGAGGTCTTATGGAACTTAATCGCATAAATCTATAACTAAAGGAGAGAGAAAGAATACTAAATGAAAAGTGATTCTAATACTCTCCAATATGTATCATCTGAAATTTAAATCTGAAAATCTTTATGATACACCTTGAGGCGTGTTATTTGGTTAGTATATCTCATGCATCACTCTTGAACCAAATTGCAAATCTTAAGAGCCTCTAATTTAATGAAAAAGGAGGAGAATAATGTGTTAAATTTTCTTGAGTATCTCTTAGAAAATCTATTTTTTTAAACTTCACTAATGAGCTCTAATTGGCTTGCTTTTTGGAACTTCAATTTTGTGCAAATTCATTATTTTATGTATCAAATTGTGCTTATTTTCTAAAGAAATAAAAGAAAGTCTTTAGAAGAGCTCTAAGATGTATCAAAAATTGCATGAATGTATATTTTGATATTTGTGCCCCAATGCTCCTATTATCATAAAAGAACTTTGAAGTCATTAAGAGAATTAATTAATTTGCTCTCATGGTTGATAAAATACTTAATAGATTGGGCAAAAGGTCCTAAATGAACAAGCTTTCATACTTATTATTGAAGAGAGGTTAGATTTCCATTCGTGTGGTTCTTCTTGAATTAACTTAAGAAAGATTCCACCTACACTTGCTTAGAAAACTATCTGTGGTATCACATTCGATGTGTTCTGCTCTGAAATTATCTTAATTGGCTCTGATCTATGCTCATTAATCTGATTCTAATATTATTGCCTTGAGTTATATGATTCATATCCTTGCAATAATTTGACTTGCAAATCAGAGTACAATAAGGAAAAGAAATATATGAGCATTCTGATCTTTGTGCTTAATGTTTCACTATCTTTTTAATGTTGTCAAAAAGGGGGAGAAATATCTAAGTATATGCTCATAATGCCTTTATGCTTTGAATTGAATACAAATCAGCTTAAATTGAAATATGTTGATTGTGTTAAGCTGATTAAATCTAAAGCATTATCATGAAGTATGTTTTTTAAATATATATGTTTTCTACTTCATGCAACTTAGCTATGTATTACTTCTAGAAAACAATATCTTTTATATTGCATATACTCCAAGTTTTGTCATCATCAAAAAGGGGGAGATTGATGACCCAAAGATTGATTCATAGATTGATTTTGATGATCACAAAACCTTGAAGTATAGATACTAATGTTTATGTTGCAAGGAGAAAGATATTTATTTTGCAAGGAACATAGCAAGTTGGAAGAACACAAGAAGGCCTCCAAAGCTCTCAAGTTGGAAGAAAGCTACAATTTATTGGCCCAAGTTTAAAGTTCAAAGGATTCAAATTGGAGGAGTAAAATCAAAAGAAAAATTCAAAAGAACAGTCTTCGAGTCGACTCCAGTGGAATTCGAGTCGACTCCGGAGAAGTATGAGTCGACTCCAGAGAAGTATGAGTCGACTCCTAGGAGTCACAGGCAGAAAAGTCAGAGAGCAGTTTTCGGGTCTGAGATTCGAGTCGACTCCCGCATTGCACGAGTCGACTCCGAGACTCCGCGACCATCAACAGACAGAAAACCAAGTAGCCTCTGAGATTCGAGTCGACTCCCAGACAGCTCGAGTCGACTCCAAGGCAGCGCTACACCAAGATGGCAGAAGGCTGTGTTTCGCAAACTGAGAGCCGAGTCGACTCCAAGGAAGTTCGAGTCGACTCCAAGACTGGACGAGCCAAAAGACAGAGGATCGGGAGTTCGGGCTCTGAGATTCGAGTCGACTCCCAGGACAGTCGAGTCGACTCGAGAGGACAAAATTCAAAATTGGATCCACGGACTTCAGTGGATGAGCCGACTCCGAAATTGCCAGTCAGCTCCAGAAGTTGGCGAGTCGACTCCAGGTTAAGCCGAGTCGACTCCCAGTCAAGGCATGCACTTTAATTCAAATTTGGAACAGTGGCCGAGTCGTCTCCAGTAAAGCACGAGCCGACTCCTGCAACAGGCGAGTCGACTCCTGATCGCGCGAGTCGACTCCGATCCCAACGGTAACATTGTCAGGAAATGCAGACTGTGTCCAACGGCTCTTTTTCTTGTCTCTAACGGCTATATTCTTGTTTCCACGCCATCTAAAGCTATAAAAACAAGAAGAGAGCTAGGGGAGAACTCATGGAAGTGGGAGAGATCATCTAGGAAAGAGATCTCAAAGAGATTACAAAGAAAATCTCCCATAAGCACAAAAGGGCCATCCAAAACGAAATAGAGAGAAGAAGAGCATCCAAGTGAATCCGAAAGCTTCCTCTCCATCCGTGTGCTGCCTCGGGGATCCTCTACTTCATGCCAAATCAGAGGCGGATCAAGTAAAGAAGAAGCCGAGCTCCTCCATCTTCAAAACTCGTTTGAGGGCTTCTCTTTACTCTATTTGTTTATATTGTCATATTTGCTTGTATAAGAAGCTTTGTTTTGTTTTATACTTTGTTTTAATATCTTGTAACTTGATTCAATCAAGGGATTGAATCAAGGGGTTAAGGTTTGTTGGTGAGCCAAAGAAAAACCAACGGTGTTAAGGTTTGTTGGTGAGCCAAAGGGAAAAACCAACGGTGATAGGTTTGTTGGTGAGCCGAGGGTAAAACCAACGTGTAAGGGTTTGATTGTGAGCCCGGAAAAACAATCGGGGTTGGTTCTAGTCGGTGAGCCTGGGAAAACCGACCGAGTTCGTTGTGCGCTCGTAAAACAACAAGTTGGGTTGTGAGCTTGTAAAACAACCGGCTGTAATCTGTAGGATTATAGTGAAATTTCCAAGAAGTCTTGGGGAGTGGATGTAGGTGCTGGGGTGCACCGAACCACTATATGTTTGTTGTGTTTGTAATGCTTCTGCTTATTGTCTAACTAACACACTCACTTACTTAGATAAACTGCTTGCTTAACTCTTATCTGGACATCCTTTAGTTGCAAGCATATTTAATCAAGTCACATTCTATACATCAAACTGTTGCTAAGTTTAACTTTCACTGCGCATATATACAACTTAGCATAATTAATCAAAAAGTACTAGAAGTAGTTTAAAAGTTTTAAAAGACCCAATTCACCCCCCCTCTTGGGTTGTATCTACTGGGCAACACTTCTTGAGCCCTCTAAGAATACCTCACCCTTACATGATGCTTTTCCAGATGAACAATTATTTGGGGTACAAGGAATGAAAACGGCATGGTTTGCAAACATAGTAAATTACCTTGCCATAGGACGAATTCGTGATGATTGGTCAACTCAAGACAAGAACCGATTTTTTTCACAAGTAAAGTTCTATTAATGGGATGATCCCGATCTATTCAAGTATTGTCCCGATCAAGTAATCCGTCGATGTGTTCCCGAATGCGAATTTCAAAGTATTCTTTCATTCTGCCATTCACAAGCTTGTGGGGGACATTTTGGTGGTAGAAAAACTGCAGCAAAAATTTTACAGAGTGAATTTTATTGGCCCACTCTTTTCAAAGATGCCCATAACTTTTGCCAAACTTGTGAACGGTGCCAACGGATGGGTACCATCTCCCGTAGAGATATGATGCCTCTCAATCCTATTTTAATTGTAGAAATATTTGATGTCTGGGGTATTGACTTTATGGGCCCTTTCCCACCATCCTTTGGTTTCGAATATATTCTTGTGGGGGTTGATTATGTTTCAAAATGGGTAGAAGCTGTCGCCACTAAAACTAATGACCACAAGATTGTGATTAAATTTTTACATGAAAACATCTTTTGTCGTTTTGGCACACCCTGAGCCATCATCAGTGATGGGGGATCTCATTTTTGCAACCGGTCTTTCGAGGCTTTGGCTCGCAAATATAACATCACCCACAAAGTTGCTACCCCATATCATCCCCAAATGAGTGGACAAGTCGAGGTGTCCAATAGGGAGTTAAAACACATCTTAGAAAAAACGGTACGTCCCGATAGGAAAGATTGGTCTCAAAGGATAAATGATGCACTCTGGGCCTATCGTACTGCCTACAAAACTCCTATTGGCATGTCTCCCTACCGATTTGTTTTTGGAAAAGCTTGTCACTTACCGGTAGAACTTGAACATAGAGCTTTCTGGGCTATCAAAAAGTTTAACTTAGATATGGCAGTAGCTGGTCCTCACCGAAAACTCCAACTAAGTGAACTTGAAGAATTGCACAATGAGGCTTATGAAAATGCTAAAATTTATAAAGCAAGGACTAAGGCTTTTCATGATAAAAATATTAACCGTAAGTCCTTCAAACCTGGTCAAAAGATTTGGCTATTCAATTCAAAGTTGCGACTCTTCCCGGGTAAACTTCGCTCTAGGTGGGATGGACCATTCGTAGTGAAAAAGGTTTTTCCTTATGGTGCAGTAGAGATCCAACACCTCAATGGTGGACATATTTTAAAAGTCAATGGTCAAAGGTTAAAACCTTATGTGGACTGTGTTACCGATGGGCAATTGATCGAATTCTTTAATTTGACGAACCCTGTTTATCAAAATAACTAAGGATGCACCGTGTCTGGCTGAAGACAATAAACTTAGCGCTTGTTGGGAGGCAACCCAATTCTCTTAGATTTTTTTTAACATTGAGGACAATGTTAGGTTTAGGTTTGGGGGTATTCATCTTGATTTTCATTCAAAAAAAAAAAAATTGTTCATAAAATAATTATAATAATAAAATTTTAAATAAAAAAAGTTTTTGTTTTTAAAAAACTTAATTTCTATACATGAATGCGAGAATGATAAATACACAAGGTATATAAAATCTAAAAAGCCCAATGACTAGTCGGAAGTAATATAAATTTAAGTTCTTTTTATTAAGTCTCTCTTAGGGAGTTGTAAGCTAATTAATACTTTGGAATTTCACTACACACTGGCCGACCCTTCTAAGGTCTAAGCTCGATATTATGTTGATAGTATAGTAGCAATCTTGGACCCTAATGAATCATATTTATCGTATCCAAAAAAAAAAAGAAAAAAAAAATCATCAATAAAAATGGATTTAGTTAGGAACATCGAAAAAGGCTACCTATTGTCAAAGGTCAAATGGGCTTGTGATGAGAACTCCGAGCATAAGTCCGTAGGGGAGTCTTGATGCCCGACACCTTATGCCAACTGGTGTGAGAGTTGTCGACTGATTGCTCATTACACGGAGAAATCACCACAAGAGTAAAAGTGCACAATTTATATATCTTTTATAAAAAAAAAACTCTGTATTGACCTTGAAAAGACAATAGTGTGAAAGCCGTCGTTGTAAAAATTCGAGTAAACCGGAATATTACAGATAAAGCCCGTGAGGTACTAAAGTAAACATCCACAACTCTCAAAATCCTGCAGATAAGATGATTTTGAATCAGTGAGCAGGTCCTTTCGACCAATCCTTGGAAACTACTAGTATTAGCAATATTTTGGAGATCCGAACCCTTAGCTTATGTACGGTCCAGATTTCACCGAGCACTCCAGTATAAATGAGTCTTACAACTCCTTAAATGGAAACTTAATAACTTCAACTTGAATTGCATCTTGACCTAGGGATCAATTGATTTTAAAAAAAAAGAAAAGAAATTAATAATAACAATAATGATAAATGATTTATTGAAGTTTGTGGGTATCTTCACTGAAAATTCTCACGAGACTACAACTCGTCCACTAGGGTAATCTAGGGGTTTAAAGCCTTGTTACATATGGTAAATGTAACCGCGATGCCTGCGAAAGTGAGTTAAAATTCTTCTTTTCTAGTTTTATTTTGCTCCAGGACTAGCAAAATATAGGTTTGGGGGTGTGATAAGTGCTTAATAATCTATAATTTAGTTATCTTTCCATAGCACTTATCAATATTTTTAAACTGACAAATATATATTTTACCATAAAATTAAATAAACATTGAAATGAATTTAAAATATGGTAAGAGGTAAATAATTCTTTTCTCAAAACAGACTCTAAACTTGTCTCTCTCTTGGTTATAATCTTTCATGAAAATATATAAGGAAGAGATTGTGTTGACCCGATTTGGTAACCTGATGGAGTTGTAATCAAGCTAAGGTTATAATTAAATGGGTTTTGGTCCTGATTCGATCGAAAGTTATAATTAATTATGTATGGGGCAAAGGTTTGATTAACCCTTTTTATTAGGTCACGGTCCGATTTTTAGTCTTGTCTGGTCGAGTTCGATCTGAAGCAGCTTAGCAAGAATTAAATTTAAAAGACATAGGGCTCGAGAACAAGTTCAAGCAACTCAACGATCATGACCCACCGCAAATCCAAAGCCAATTTCTAACCAACTCGTTACCTGCCTTCATATAAAATTCATAATAATAATAATAACTAAATATTCATGATTCACTGTTCATATGAACAGTGTCCAGTTAAAACACTGTTCATATGAACAGTGTTAAAATAAAAATAAAAAATAAAAAAATAAAAAATAAAATGCCGAAAACACTGTTCATATGAACAGTGTTCGTGAAAACACTATTCATGTGAACAGTGTTAGAGAAAAAATAAATAATACATAAAAAATAAATAAATAAATAATAAAAAATAAAAAAATTGGGAATTCACTATTTATCTTCTCCTTCCCAGCGTTGCAACAGGAGACCTCTTTCCAGCAGCCAGCGATACAAATCATCCACGCGGTGCAACCCCAACCCATTCCAAGCTTCATCGCGATGAAGCCATCAACAGCCCGCACGCGGTGAACGTCCCAGCAGCCGGTAATCCAGCAACCTCCAACGCCCGTCCGACTGCAAGCGGGATCCAAGCATCACACCCAGCCACCCACCGTCCGCGGCTCCCTCCCGACGATCCCGCAATCAAATCTGCCGGCGACCAGTCCTCCGTGATTCCAGTCGGCCGCAATCAGCCGCGTGCCCACCGTGCCCGTGCGGTCGACTCTTCCCAGCAGCGGAGATCCAGCCCCTTTGCCATCATAGCCCGCGTCTTCTCCTCCGAGATCAACGATCCACTCCTAGCAGTCGAAATCCCAGCATCTCCGCCTCTTCCTCCGCCCGTGACGCAGCCCGCAGCCGAGATCCAGCTCCGCCATCAACCGCGTGCGTTCCGAGCCGCATCAAGAGCCCAACTCCTCTCCGTGATCCCAGCCTCCTCCGCGTCCGGGCATCCCGTGATCTCACATCCGCATCTCCAGCACGCTCTCAGTGGATCCATCAAGGGGGAGAATGGGTATAAAGAGGGTGGCCATCGGCTTGGAAGGGGAGAGCTGGGTTGTGAAAGAAACAGGGGAACCCCAGTTTCGGTGAAGAGAAGAAGAGAGGTTCGGTTGGGAGAAAAAGAAAAGAAAAGAAAAGAGGGGGGAAAGAGAATAGTTTGTGATATTTTTGGAAGAATGGGAGGTGAAGGCTTTCATTTGAAGATGGAAGGACATTCGGCCACCATGCGCGGCTGAGCACCTAGTCTAGGGTTGGATGAAGCCCTAGCAATGTATCAGGGCATTGTAGTTCTTACTCTTTTAATTTTTTGGAGCTTGTTTAAATTCTTATTATCAATGAAAAATTCTTTTACGATGTTTAAACTTTGAGCATGCTATTTATTATTCATGTCTGCTAAAGTAGTCTAAGATGATCCATGCCTAGGAAGATGAGGTGTGTTGCACTCTAGGTTAGCATAATTAGGTAGACACTTTTTGTTATGCCTGAGATGGATCTTCCTAAAACTCTTTATGCTCTTATTTCAAAAAGGCTTGTAGCCAAATTGCATGCCTCTCCAAAAGACAAAAATTAAGAATACAGTCCCTGATGCAATGCTATGTGGTGGATTCCAAACCCTAGATCTATCTACTCTGATAAATTTCAATTTGCACTCATAGTTTAATTTAGTTAAATCGAGTTAGCAAATCCTTCTTCTTTATTTATTTTTTTTTAAAAAAAATAACTTATTCTTCAATCCCTGTGGACCGACACCCGTAATCACTATCCTACAGGATACGTGCTATTGCGTGGTTTATTTTTGAAATTGAAATAACCGATCAGTCAGACCCACCGTATATCCCGCAAAAATAAAGCTGTGATTGGGTCCTCACTTAACAGTTTTTGGAGCCCAACCCCACCTTTACCCCACAACATCTCATGTTAATAGAGAGGTCCAATCCCCCGATGCAACTAGCCCACTGTATCCAGCCGAGACTAATCAACGCCGGAAAGATCTTAGCAACTCTACTATGGTGGAAGATCAATCGACTTAATATTGGATAATCAGATCTTAGTGATTTCAACTTTGAGCTTTCCATAGGAGGAAATCGATCAATTGGTCAGGTAAGTGGGTGGGAGGCTCCCCTTACTCAGAGAGTAAGGTCCTAATTAAGTAACCACCTTTGAGCTTACCTAGACACCAATTAGATCAATTAATCAAATATGGCTAGCTCAATGTATCGTTCACTCTCGATTGATTTAGGAAGGTTTTAGGTCTTATGGAATTTACATCTAATGTAACCATCTACCCTATACCATATGTTATTCGATTTGCATCTTATGTAAATGTCACATTGGTTCAGGTTTACATCCTATGTAATTATGAAATCCTTTCATATATTTTGTGATTACATCTTATGTAAATGACATAATTGTTTCAGTTTACATCTTATGTAAATGTCCTATTGTTTAAGGGTTTTATTTACATCTCATGCAAATAAATTTTTGTTTAACTAATACATACATCTCATGCATACATTATTTTAAACATAACCTTAAACAAGTATGAACATTATGATTGCCATATGCATCTCATGTATATTTTCAGATCTGAAATTTTAAACCTATTATGCTATTCTCTGGATTTCAAATCATGCATTACTTGATTTTAAACATTGTAATCTTGTTGCAATTCTAAAATAATTTGCAAGATCATAGCAAATAAAAAATCTGCATGCTGAAAATTTCAGCACGCAGAAAATCTAGCAAGCATAATTTCTTTAAAAATCAGATTAAAAATGTGGTAATCAATCCTTAGGTCCTAATCATGCTCCCTAGATCCATGGCTTTGATACCACTGAAGGGGGAGACTCCACTCCTACATGGGTTCGATCCTATTAAAAATAGAGTGACACCCATGTATACCTATCAGAGCACACATCTCTATATGCCTCCGGACGGAGAGCCACGCTTCATCACATGATTACATGTGAGAGTTTCCGGAGATCGAACGTTTGCTCTGATACCACTGCTAAGTTATGCCCCGTTCGATGCGACGTTCGCAGCAGAATTCGAACGGGATGTCGTTCATCGCATGAATGCACCTCGGATCGTAGAATTCAAAAATTTTTCTAGATCCAAATCCAGAAGTTCTTTGAATTCATTAGGAAGGAGAGATTAGGATCTGAGGAAGGTTGATTAAGATTCATAAAACTGAAACTAAAATCAAAAAAATTAATTTGAAGATCTCATCTTCAAAAATTCTACAGATGAAGAACACCGCAGCCTGATGATCTATCTAGGTTCCTGTTTGAGCCACACAATTGTCCGGCCTCTACAGGTATCCACACGAGGATCTAATTATCTAAGATAGGGTCTTACCTGAGTGCTAGCTCCTTGTAAAGACCTCTCATGACTATCATATAGATTAGAAGATAAAAATCTGCAACATACCTCCTTAAAGAACCCTTTCTTCTTCAACCTTGCTCGTGATGGAGGAAGAGGAAGGAGGAACCTTGCACGTGGATATTTCTTACCTTGCTACCATGGAAGAAGAGGAGGATAAAGACCCCTTGCTACCATGGAGGAGGAAGAAAGAAGAGGAGGCGTGGAGAGGAAGAGGAGAGAATTAATTCATAACTTCTCCCTTGCTACCCTTTTATAGATTGGATTTAGGGCTCCTCCTAATCTTATTAGGAGTATGGGACTATAACCCACCCTTGGATTAATGCCAAGTGTCCAATCCTTGTGCTCATAGATGCATGACATGTGTCTATTTAATCAATTGAATAATTTTCCAATCATATTAGGATTCCTAATCTCATTAGAAGAATTAATTGATTTGGGATCATACATCCTACGACGCCATGTGGACTTTAAAGTCCACATAGTGTGAACATGACTTAAGTCATATTCATCCTACGATGACATGTGGTCTTTAAAATCCGCACAAACCTTGGTTTAATCAAATTGACCCAATCATGAACCCAAATCAATTTGGGTCGAACCCAAATCAATTTGGGTCGAACCCAAATCAATTTGGGTCGAACCCAAATCAATTTGGGTCGAACCCAATTTGATTTGGCTCGTTAAATCAGCCCAATTGCAATCAATCCACTTAATTCTTCTTTCATTAACTCACTAACACTTAGTGGGTTAATTCAATCACCAATCATATTGATGATTGATTTCTATTATGATTCCAAATCATAATTATGATAGTCTGACTAATTAAATCCTCTATGTGTGTGACCCCGTATGTTCTATTCTGACTGCTAGTGAGATATATTGAGATCTCCATCTCAATATCACTGAAACTCCTTTCAGTGGACTGAAACGAATTCAGTTCTACTCTCAGGGTTCACTGATCACCAAGTGAATGCCTTCGAGTCTCACAATCCACTAGTGACACCTAGCAGTATGTGGTGGCAACCCAGCAGAATGGAATATCTAAACCTCTTGGTGCAATTAGCGTATGATACAATCCTTCTATCATGGATCCCGACGTGACGGAGGTTATGGATATCTCGTCAAATTCCGTCGTCCATTATATGTCAAATTTACACGACTTCCAGTTCAAGATATGGAAAACTCTTTTTCCAAAATACCTGGCCAGGAATTTATCGAACTCAGTCTTGGGATTTGTATCCTAAATGTCAATCGTCAGCATATTGATGATTGAATTTTGTAAATGAGTTGAAAAATTAATAAAGTGTTATTTGGCATTATTCACCACTTCATCTTCAAATGAACTCTTATATGATGAAGTTCTTTGGACTTATGTTATGATAAAGGAGGATTTATCTTTGAATCCTTAAACTGGTTCGCGACCAAATGGTATGTTGTTACTGGGACGACAGCATTATCGAGGTTAGGTCATTGTGTGACATATACATTGGTTGTCCTCTTAACCAAGAAGTGTGGAGATACTGGTATGCCACATAGGTGAAGTGTAGGAGTACATTTCACGGAACGTTACCAATTCCGGAACGCTCTACGGTCAAGAAATGTTCCGAGTGGATATGGGTATAAGTTTGGCCCTCTGACTTGAGATCACAACCTGTGACTAGCAAGCAACTCACTGTACTTTGGTACCGGACTACCTAAATTTCTAATTCAGTGACGGAAGGTCACTGGGTGCAGTCAAGTACTTGCGTAGTCAGTTGTGAGTCGAGATGAAATTGACCCCTTCTGAAAACAGAAGATAATGTCTTGTGATTAATTTAGCAAAACCTTGGCCAGGGTAATCCTAGTGAGGAGTCACGGGATATCTAAAGTTAATCACATAATGGATGTACTAATTATAGGATTGACAGTGAGCTCTAAGTCATCCTGGCATTAGGAGTCAAGGAGATTGAATTATACAGTAACCATAGTCCAGGGTTCCAGAATATTAGCTTCGCATATATTCGGCCTATCCGGATGTCGGGTACCATGCTAGATGGTCACATCGATTAGTATAGGAAGACGTTCCTATACTACCGGCTTAGGTCCGAACCTATGAGGTCACACACATAAAAGTTTCTAGGTTGATCAAATGGCTCATTGATGATTAAGAATCATTCAGGGGTAATTTGGTCAATTCGATTGACAAATTATCCAAAGCAAAAGTTGCATTAAAATAATTATTGAATTATTGGAGGATTAATTAGCAATTAGATTGCTAATGAACTCAATTTGATTGAGTAATTGGGCTTAGGTTGAGCCAAATTGAATAGGATTCAATTTGGGCTGCATCAGGGTTTGACCTAATTGGATTGGGTTCAACCCAAGTAGATTGAGCTTGACCCAATTGAATTGGGCTTGATCCAAATCAATTAGAAGACCTTATTTGATGAGGATTATGAGTCCAAATAATCAGAATTCGATTAGGAGAAGAATCCCTAAATTTTAGGAATCCATCCTTATCTTCTTGGAGAAGAATGACACCTTAATTTATCACCAATATTTTCTATACCTATCCTCTTTATTTTTGGCCAAAAATTGGCATGAAAGAGAGGAGGCGTGGGGCTATATTTACTATAAAAATGGCACCTTAAATCTTCCTAGAAAGATTTAGATGAATTTCCTAATTTGTAGGGATTGCATGGCGCATGAAATAGGGTGGTCTGTGGCTGAATTTTGGATGCATAAATTCCTATATTCTAGGAATCCAAAATGCACGAAATTTGGATATGTTTATCTCCTCTTAGCTGGCAAACCACCAGAATTTTTTGGGAATTTTATCAGCCAGATTAATTAGCTAAATTAGGTGTGATACGTGGGAGGGTCTTTTGGCTATAAAGGACTCCCATGCCTTGGGTTCAAAATATACCATTTTTAGAGGTTTCAAAAAAATTCTGAAAAAATTTCCTGAGGGCCTCCATACCTTCTTCTCCTTCTTCCTCATGTCCATCCTCCATCTCCTTGAAGAACAATCAAAGGTTGAGTGTTTAGAAGGAGAAAGCTTCAGCCATTGCTGCGTTCCTGCGCGAGCTAGCACTCCCGTGGAAGACGATCTACCTAGGGCTTCGCATGTGCTTCTCGTAGAGGCCATTCATGTGCGTGGCTGCGAAGTCAAAAATCAAATCCATAAGTTTCTTCCATCATAAAATGTATTAATTCTATATTAATCTTTTTATTTTGGAGTCAGGGTCTAGGTCTGATTCCTTGAGGTTTTATCCTTCTTTAGGGCTCCTCACGGAGTTATCTCCAGAATCCATTCGATGGATATTCAGAGATTAATCGGAATAGAGTGTTTATCTTTCAGATATGATAGTTAATCATGCATAAAAGTTTTAACATAATTGTTTAAACGATTCCAGCATAATCCTATGTGTTCTTAAGGTGCTGATTTCTAGATTTGATCTTATAAGCATGCATAAATTAAATTGTTTGATTCGATTTTTCCGCTACTTTTTAAAACTTAAAAAGAACTACGTATGGCTTGATCCTCCTTATGAAGGGGTACGTAGGCAACCCGATCAGGTTCAACCATGGTTTTAAAAAAAAAAAAATCAGCATGCTTAATACCGAAGAACCTAGGATTCACTTTCAATGGTATCAGAGCCAGGTTTATATTTAAACTTTTATGTTTTAATTCTTGCAATTAAATCTGAAATTATTAACATATTTAGATTAGATCTAAAGTATTTTTTATGATTGATTTAATTGCTGATTATGCATGATTAAGTAGATCTGAAATTTTGGATGCATATGATGCATGTTTGTGTTAGGATTAGTAACATGAATAAATCTGAAATTATAATATTGTTTAGATTAGATCTAAATAAAGTTTATGATTTATATGATCTCTAATTTTAATGAACAAATCAGATCTAAAAATAAAAGTGAAAAAATAAATACATAAGATGTATGTTGTTTGAATTAATTCATGTTGTTGTGTATATGTGATGCATGAACATAAAACATAATAACTTAAACATGCATTAAATCTGATTACATATGATTAATTACAAAAACTCAGATCTGAAAATATGTTTTAAGAACTGAAAGATTGTAATTAATATGTAATTAAAAAGAAATATGCAACGATCAAAACTTTCATAAGTCTAAACTTAATTGAGAATTAAGTGTTATGAAATAGAATTGTAACTCAATTAATTAACATTGCATAATTCTTTGGGCATATGGGTTAGCTTGAATCAAGTTTCTAGGATTGGGTTAGACCTAAGGTTAGAATCATACATGGACAAATAGAATAATTGATCAAATCTAATTAAGTAGTAACTAGATTAGGTCAAGAAAATTCTAGGTCAATTTATAATAGTTGTAGATAGATCAAGTCCATGTCTTTGATTAGACCAAGATGAAACTTGATTTAGGCTAAGAGGTGTAGCCCGAGTCATTTGAGTAATCAAATCGAAATTGTTTAACCAGTCAGTGTCTAAGGTAAGTTTGGCAGTTTTGACCGGTGGTTTTTAATTGGGAGCTACTCGCACTGATTCGTCTTTGTCGAGTTAATGGCATATCCCTTCCACCGATCTCACTTACCTGGCCGACATGGTCAATCACATTTTGATTAGATCACTTAATAATTCGAGTTCATTGCAGAGTTGGACGTGATGACATCAGATGTCATAACACTCTACTACGATAATAATGGCGCCATAGCTCTTGCTAAGGAGCCAAGGTCTCATCAGAAGTCCAAGCATATAGAGCGGCGCTTCCACCTCATACGCGACTATGTTGAGAAGAAGTATGTCGAAGTGCAGAGAGTAGACTCCGCGGACAACGTGGCGGACCCGTTCACTAAGCAGCTGAGTCAGCAAAAGACTGAAGCCCACCTTGAGAAGATGGGACTTAGATAACTAATTGGCTTTAGTGCAAGTAGGAGATTGTTAGATGTATGCCCTAGAAGCCAATTTGGCTGACACATTGTTAATTCTAGGACATAATTTTGTACTTGACTATTTATTATTGAATAAATAAAAGGCATCTTTTTCATTCATATTGTTTATGTGTCTATGAATCGTCCAAGAATTAATAAGATGATGATGCATATTCTTAAGAGTTAAGAATTTGAGCCATGCATCATTGATGATTAAATTCTAAATACTCCTGGTCAATGGATCATCACGAGGACGGTGATCGATCCGATGAGATCAGTGTACATATTGCTTTCCTTATGGATGGACGAGACTCGAGTCCACGGTGTGGCGATACTGAAGTAATAGTGCAGGTGCTTGTTAAAAATAAGGGTACTGAGCGTGACCAAGACAGGAAGTCACTTGGATGTCTATCCACTCGTCAGTGACTTGCTTGATGTTGCAGTATTGTGAATGGTCCTTTGACCTGCGGTGCTTCGGTTACTCACAGTGAGGTTATTATAGTTTGACTGCATGTATACATGGTCTCTAGACAAACGGGTCCATGCAGTGTAGATTGGCTGCAATAGGTTCACTGTAGGAGTAGGGTATGCACCTATATGGAATCTATCGACCTTGGTAGATAAGGAGAGATCCTATGAGATTTATAAGACTGAGTTAGTAAGACCTCGGCCGGGGCAGTATGCATAGTGGAGAAAGAGTTTTCCACTCTCGAACTTAAGTCCAATAAATTTTGACATATGACAGACGATGGGGTTTGACGAGTTGTCCATGACCTCCGTCCTGTAGGGATCCACGATAGTAGGACTGTATCATACGATAACTGCATCTAGAGGTTCATCATTCCATTCTACTGGGTAACCACTACATGCTGCTAGGTGTCACTGGTGGATGGTGAGACTCACAGAGAATATCTCGATGATCGATAAATCCTGATGAGTTGAGTTGGAACTGTTCCAACCCATTGAAAGAAGTTTTCAATGATATTGTGATAGAGATTGCAATATATCTCACTACCAGTCAGAATAGAACCTATGGGGTCACACACAGTAGAAGTATTGACCGATCCGATGGTTGAAACGTGATTATGAATCACAAGTAATCAATTCGATTGATAATAAATTAAAGAAGAAACAATGGAAATTAATTAATTGGACTTAAACAAGAATCCTACTTGGAGTAGGATTTCGGGAGTCCTAATTGGATTGGGACTAGGAATCCTACTTGGACTAGGATTGGAAGTCCTATTTGGAGAGGATTCCTACAATCCTAATTAGATCAGGATTTTGAATTCAATATGAATTCCTACTTAGAACAGGATTCCTAGAAGTCCTAATTAGATTAGGACTTCGGATTCAAATAAGAGTCCTAATTGGATTACGACTAAAATTAAATAAGTCCTAATTAGATTAGAATCTCCTAAGTCCTAATTAATCATTAACCTAATGAATCAAGATGACTCCTAATTGGGTTAGGATTGAAGAGTTCAATTGAGTCATGGTTCATTCAAGTTCTAATTGGATTAGGACTTGTATAAAACCCAAATTGGTTAAACCTTGGACTAAGCCTAATTAGATTAGGACTTAGCCACTAGAAGACCTCCTAATCCTCCTTAGAGGAGGACTAGGGTTAGCCAAGAGGGAGGGGCGTGCGCCCCTCCTCTTTTGCTTTGTTGGTGCGGCAACACAAGAGGGGCCGGCGCCCCTCTTGGTAAAGTATCAAGGGCTCCTAATTTGTAGGAGCCCTTCATGCTTTAAAAAGGGATGCGGGCGGCACCCTAGGGCTGATCATCGAAACCCTCTCCCTCTCCAAGCCGTGGCCACCCTTTCTCCCCTTGGTCTTCAGCCGCAAGCAAAGGAAAAGCAAAGGAAGTCTTGGCGGCATCCCTCCTCTCCCTCTCTTGGGTTCCAACGCAAGCAAGGGAAAAGGCTACAGGTCTAGCTTTTGGTTCTTCATCCAAGTTCCTCCTTCTTCTTCCTCCTTCCAAGCACAATCAAGGGTTGATTCAAAGGGAGGACGTCAGCCATTAAAAGAAGTCTCTGCAAGGGAGCTAGCACCCCGGGAAGACAAGGAAGCTTTGATCGGATCTCTACTTCGTGTGGATACCCGTAGAGGCCAGACGCGTGAACGGCTTCAAGCGAACCTTCATCCTAAACCATGAACTTCAGTTTGCGGTGATCATCTACCCACACAAGGTGAAGATCTAATCTTCATAATTAGTTTATAAGTTTTTAATTCTAATCTATCTACGAATGGTTATTGAACACCGTTCATAGGATGAGCGATTGATCCCGCTTATGCCTCTTCCGCTGCATCTGAAATTTTTTTTAAAATTTTCTGCGGCATGGGCGGGTTTCCAATAGTGGGTATTCATATTTTATTACATTTACAGACAACCTTTCTAGATATGGTTATGTCTATTTAATGAGACATAAATCTGAAGCATTTGAAATATTCAAATTGTATCATAATGAAGTAGAAAAATAAACTGGAAAGAGTATTAAAACTCTTCGATCAGATCGAGAAGGCGAATACCTTTCCAATGAGTTTTTGACATATCTAGAAAAGAACGGGATTCTCTCCCAATGGACTCCTCCTGGTACACCACAGTATAACGATGTATTAGAAAGAAGAAATCGAACCCTATTAGATATGGTTCGATCTATGATGGGGTTTACAAGTCTGCCTATATCCTTTTGGGGATATACACTTGAGTCAGCTTGTTACATTCTTAATAAGGTTCCAAGTAAGTCTGTAAATAAAATACCACATGAGACATGGACTGGACGTAAACCGATGCTCTCTCACCTTAGGGTTTGGGGGTGTCCGGCGTAGGTCAAACATTTGAAAATAGACAAACTTGAACCCAAGTCTGACAAATATTTCTTTGTCGGTTACCCTAAAGAGACTAAAGGATATTATTTCTACCTTGCTGAAGAATAAAAATTGTTCGTAAGCAATAGAGCTGTATTCTTAGAGAAGGAATTTCTTGGAGAAGGAAGTAGAAGCTCTAATGTTGAACTTAGGAAAGTTCAACATGTAGAAGATCTGACACCATCCACTGAACCAGTTATGTCTGAATTGATTAGATCAAATCCAGAACCTATTTTAGATGCACCATTAAGGCGATCAGGTAGAGTACCACATCAGCCGGACAGATACTATAGTTTCTTAATCCGGGATGGGGATCCTATTGAACTTGATGAAAACGATGAGGATCCGATCATCTATATGGATGCAATGCAGAGGTAGGACTCTAATAAATGGCTTGGAGCTATGCAATCCAAAATGGAATCCATGAAGATCAATGATGTATGGACATAAGTTGACCCACCCGAAGGAATTAAATCCAGAGGGTGTAAGTGGATTTTCAAAAGGAAACGGGGAGCAGACGATCAGGTTGAAACCTATAAAGCCCGTCTGGTTGCCAAGGGATATCGTCAACGTCATGGTATTGACTATGATGAGATGTTTTCTTCCATGGCAATGCTCAAGTCCATTCGGATTGTGCTTGCGATAGCAGCATATTTAGATTATGAAATTTGGCAAATGGATGTAAAGACCGCTTTTCTAAATTGAGATTTAGAAGATGAGGTGTATATGATGCAACCTGAAGGTTTTATATCTGCAGATGAGTCTAAGGTGTGCAAGCTTCAAAAATCCATTTATGGATTAAAGCAAGCTTCACGGAGTTGGAACATACGATTTGATAAGGTGATCAAATCTTATGGCTTCATTAAGAACGAAGAGGAACCTTGCATTTATAAATGGGCAAATGATTTATTTATTATATTTCTTATTTTCTATGTGGATAATATTCTTCTAATCGGAAATGACATTCCTGCATTACAAGAAATAAAGGTTTGGCTATCATCTCAATTTGCCATGAAGAATTTCAGAGAAGCATCTTATATCCTAGGGATGAAGATCTATAGAGATAGATCTAGAAGATTGCTTGGATTATCCCAATCCACATACATTGATACTATATTGAAGAGGTTCAGTATGATTAATTTCAAAAAAGGCTATCTTCTGATGGGCCATGGAATTAACCTCTCTAAGAGGGATTGTCCGACAACCCCTCATAAAAGAGAGAGTATGGATAGAATTTCATATGCTTCGGTAGTGGGATCTATAATATATGCCATGACATGTACTAGACCAGACGTGGCATACTCACTAGGAGTAGTGAGCAAATACCAATCTGATCCAGGTAGCAACCACTGGAAGGTTGTAAAAACCATCCTTAAATATTTGAGAAATACTAAAGACCAGTGGCTTGTCTACAGTGATTCTGACTTAAAACTTGAGGAATATACCGGTTCAAGTTTTCAGTCAGATCAAGATGATAGTAAGAGCATGTCGGGATATATCTTTACTCTTAAGGGTGGGGCCATCTGCTGGAAGAGTTCCAAGTAGCATACAGTGGTAGATTTTACATATGAAGCAGAATATATCGCAACATCTGATGCCGCCAAGGAAGCTGTATGGTTGCGGAAGTTCATCACCGAGCTTGGCGTGACACCCTCCATTGATGGTCCAGTTTCTGTATTTTGTGAAATACTGGAGCCATAGCTTAAGCAAGAGAACCCAAAGCACATCAATGGACCAAACATATTCGACGTTGCTACCACCTAGTTCGAGAGATTGTCGAACGAGGTGATATTGATCTTCAGAAGATTGACACAAAAGAAAATCTGGCTGACTCATTTACCAAAATCCTCGGCATCAAAGAGTTCAATGAGCACAAGTCGAAGATGGGTATTAGATACTGTGCCGATTGGCTTTAGGCTAAGTGGGAGCTGTTGGAAATTGTATCCTAAAAGTCAATCGTCAGAATATTGATGATTGAATTTTGTAAATGAATTGACAAATTAATAAAGTGTTATTTGGCATTATTCATCATTTCATCTTCAAATGAACTCTTATATGATGAAGTCTTTAGGAATTATGTTATGATAAAGGAGGATTTATCTTTGAGTCCTTAAACTTGTTCGCGACCAAATGATATGTTGTAACTAGGACGACAACATTATCAAGATTAGGTCGTTGTGTGACATATACGTTGGTTGTCCTCTTAACCAAGGAGTGTGGAGACACTGGTATGCCACACAGGTGAAGTGTAGGAGTACATTTCACTGAACGTGACCAATTCTGTAACGCTCTACTGTCAAGAGATGTTTCGAGTGGATATGGGTATAAGTTTGGCCCTCTGACCTGAGACCGCAACCTGTGACTAGCATGCAACTCACTATACTTTGGTACCGGACTACCTGAATTTCTAATTCAGTGACGGAATGTCACTGGGTGCAGTTAAGTACTTGCGTATCAGTTGTCAGTCGAAATGGAATTGACCCCTCCTGAAAATAGGAGATAATATCTTGTGATTAATTTAGCAAAACCTTGGCCAGGATAATCCAAGTGAGGAGTCACGGGATATCTAAAGTTAATCACATAATGGATGTACTAATTATAGGGTTGATAGTGAGTTCTAAGTCATCCTGGCATTAGGAGTCAAGGGGATTGAATTATACAGTAACCATAGTCCAGGATTCCAGAATATTTTCTTCGCATATATTCAGCCTATTCGGACGTTGGGTACCATTGCTAGATGGTCACATCGATTAGTATAGAAAGACGTTCCTATACTACCAGCTTAGGTTCGAACCTATGAGGTCACACGCATAGAAGTTTCTAGATTGATCAAATGACTAATTGATGATTAAGAATCATTCAGGGATAATTTGGTCAATTAGATTGACAAATTATCCTAAGCAAAAGTTGCATTAAAATAATTATTGAATTATTGGAGGATTAATTAGCAATTAGATTGCTAATGAACTCAATTTGATTGAGTAATTGGGCTTAGGTTGAACCAAATTGAATAGGATTCAATTTGGGCTGCATCAGGATTTGACCTAATTGGATTGGGTTCAACCCAAGTAGATTGAGCTTGACCCAATTGATGAAACTTGACCCAATTGGATTAGGCTTGATCCAAATCAATTAGAAGATCTTATTTGATGAGGATTATGAGTCCAAATAATCAGAATTGGATAAGGAGAAGAATTTCTAAATTTTAGGAACCCATCCTTATCTTCTTGGAGAAAAATGACACCTTGATTTATCCCCAATATTTTCCATGCTTGTCCTCTTTATTTTTGGCCAAAAATTGGCATGAGAAGAGAGGAGGCGTGGGGCTATATTTTCTATAAAAATGGTGCCTCAAATCTTCCTAAAAAGATTTAGATGAATTTCCTCATTTGTAGGGATTGCATGGCGCATGAAAAGGGTGATTTGCGTCTGAACTTTGGATGCATGAATTCTTATCTTTTAGGGATCCAAAATGCACAAAATTTAGATATGTTTATATCCTCTTAACTACCAAGTCACCAGAATTTTTTGGAGATTTTATCAGCCAAATTAATTGGGGGGGTCTTTTGTAGCTTGGCTAAATTATGTGTGAGGCATGGGGGGTCTTTTGGCTATAAAAGACCCCCATGCCTAGAGTTCAATATATACAATATTTAGATGTTTCAAAAAATTCTGAAAAAATTTCTTAAGGGCCTCCATCCCTTCTTCTCCTTCTTCCTTACATCCATCCTCCATCTCCTTGAAGAACAATCAAAAGATGAGTGTTTAGAAGGAGAAAGCTTCAGCCACTGCAGTGTTCCTGCGCGAGCTAGCACTTCCACGGAAAACGATCTACCTAGGGCTTCGCGTGTACTTCTCATAGAGGCCATTCATTTGCGTGGATGCGAAGTCAAGAATCAGATCCACAAGTTTCTTCCATCATAAAAGGTATTAATTCTATATTAATCTTTTATTTTGGAGTCAGGGTGTAGGTACGATTCTCCGAGGTTTTATCCTCCTTTGGAACTCCTCATAGAGTTATCTTCAGAATCCATTCGATGGATATTCGAAGATTAATCGGAATAGAGTGTTTACCTTTCAGATCTGATAGTTAATCATGCATAAAGTTTTAGCATCATTGTTTAAATGATTTCGGCATAATCCTATGTGTTCTTACAATGCTGATTTCTAGATTTGGTCTTGTAAATATGCACGAATTAAATTATTTGATTCGATTTTTTTGCTGCATTTTTGAAACTTAAAAAGAACTATGTATGGCTTGATCTCCCTTATGAAGGGGTACGTATGCAACCCGATCAGGTTCAGCTATGGTTTAAAAAAAAAAAAAATTTAGCATGCTTAACACCGAAGAACATAGGATCTACTTTCATAAATACGAATTGTTTAAAATGGAACCATCTGAAAATATTACTTTCACATTTACTAGATTTACTGATATCATTAATGGACTAAAGAGTCTTGAAAAAATATACTCTAACAGTGATCTTGTCAGAAAAATTCTTCGCTCACTACCACGTTCTTGGAAAGCCAAAGTGACGGCAGTACAAGAAGCCAAGGACCTCAGCATCCTTCCTCTAGAAGGGCTTCTCGGATCATTGATGACTCATGAACTTACCATGATCCAACACCTTGAGGATGAAGATCAGAAGAGAAAAGGAATAGCACTGAAGGCTTCTACCCAAAAGGAATGTAATGAGAGTAGTGATGAAGGAGAAGATGAGAATGAGGCTGATGATATTGCCCTCCTCGCAAAAAAATTCAGTAAGTTCATGAGGAGAAGGAAGATGAAATCAAAAGGTATCCTATAACAAGAGGTGAGGTAGAAAAGGATAAGGAGAAAGGGAAAGACCCCTTAGTGTGCTATGAGTGAAAGTGAATCCTAGGTTCTTCGGTGTTAAGCATACTGATTTTTTTTTTTTTTTTAAACCATGGCTGAACCTGATCGGGTTGCCTACGTACCCCTTCATAAGGGGGATCAAGCCATACGTAGTTCTTTTTAAGTTTCAAAAATACAGCGGAAAAATCGAATCAAATAATTTAATTCATGCATACTTACAAGATCAAATCTAGAAATCAGCACCTTAAGAACACATAGAATTATGCCGGAATCGTTTAAACAATTATGCTAAAACTTTCATGCATGATTAACTATCAGATCTGAAACTTAAGAACTCTATTCCGATTAATCTTCGAATATCCATCGAATGGATTCTGGAGATAACTCGTGAGGAGCCCCAAAGGAGGGTAAAACCTCGGGGAATCAGACCTAGACCCTGACTCCAAAATAAAATATTGATGTAGGATTAATACCTTTTATGATGGAAGAAACTTATGGATCTGATCCTTGACTTCGTAGCCATGCACATGAATGGCCTCTATGAGAAGTACACGCAAAGCCCTAGGTAGATCGTCTTCCGCGGGAGTGCTAGCCGCGCAGGAATGCAGCAATGGCTGAAGCTTTCTCCTTCTAAACACTCAACCTTTGATTGTTCTTCAAGGAGATGGAGGATGGACGTGAGGAAGAAGGAGAAGAAGGGATGGAGGCCCTCAGAGAATTTTTTCAGAATTTTTTGAAATATCTAAATATGGTATATCTTGAACCCAAGGCATAGGGGTCTTTTATAGCCAAAAGACCACCCCACGCCTCACACCTATTTTAGCCAACTAATTTGGCTGATAAAATTTCCAAAAAATTCTGGTGGTTTGGCAGCTAAGAAGACATAAACATATCCAAATTTTGTGCATTTTGAATCCCTAAAAGATAGGAATTCATGCATCCAAAGTTCAGCCGCAGACCACCCTATTTCATGCACCATGCAATCCCTACAAATTAGGAAATTCATCTAAATCTTTCTAGAAAGATTTAAGGTGCCATTTTTATAGAAAATATAGCCCCATGCCTGCTCTCTTTTCACACCATTTTTTGGCCAAAAATAAAGAGGATAGGCTTAGAAAATATTGGGGATAAATTAAGGTGTCATTCTTCTCCAAGAAGATAAGGATGGGTTCCTAAAATTTAGAGATTCTTCTCCTTATCCAATTCTGATTGATTTGGATCAAGCCCAATCCAATTGGGTCAAGTTCCATCAATTGGGTCAAGCTCAATCTACTTGGGTTGAACCCAATCCAATTAGGTCAAACCTTGATGCAGCCCAAATTGAATCCTATTCAATTTGGCTCAACCTAAGCTTAATTACTCAATCAAATTGAGTTCATTAGCAATCTAATTGCTAATTAATCCTCAAATAATTCAATAATTATTTTACTGCAACTTTTGCTTATGATAATTTGTCAATCGAATTGACCAAATTACCCCTGAATGATTCTTAATCATCAATCAGCCATTTGATCAACCTAGAAACTTCTATGCGTGTGACCTCATAGGTTCGAACCTAAGCCGGTCGTATAGGAACGTCTTCCTATACTAATCGATGTGACCATCTAGCAATGGTACCCGACGTTCGGATAGGCCGAATATATGCGAAGCAAATATTCTGAAACCCTGGACTATGGTTACTGTATAATTCAATCCCTTTGACTCCTAATGCCAGGATGACTTAGAGCTCACTATCAACCCTATAATTAGTACATCCATTATGTGATTAACTTTAGATATCCCGTGACTCCTCACTGGGATTATCCTGGCCAAGATTTTGCTAAATTAGTCACAAGACATTATCTCCTGTTCCTAGGAGGGGTCAATTCCATCTTAACTCACAAATGACTATGCAAGTACTTAACTACACCCAGTGACCTTCCGTCACTGAATTAGAAATTCAGGTAGTCCGGTACCAAAATACAGTGAGTTGCTTGCTATTCACAGGTTGCGGTCTCAGGTCAGAGGGTCAAACTTATACTCATATCCACTCGGAACATCTCTCGATAGTAGAGCATTCCAGAATTGGTCACGTTCAGTGAAATGTACTCCTACACTTCACCTGTATGGCATACCAGTGTCCCACACTCCTTGGTTAAGAGGACAACCAACGTATATGTCACACAACGACCTAATCTCGATAATGTTGTCGTCCTAGTAACAACATATCATTTGGTCGCGAACAAGTTTAAGGACTCAAAGATAAATCCTCCTTTATCATAACATAAGTCCTAAGGACTTCGTCATATAAGAGTTCATTTGAAGATGTGTGGAGTGATTGATTAAAACCCTATTTGATTTTGATGAGCTCAAAGCATTAGAGTATATATGTTGTTTACTAATGAATTCAATTGAGTGTTTCAGTGAAAATCTTGTCTAAGTGTCTCAAGACTTGGTTCATAATATTTTGGATAAGTTAAGAAATCAGTTTGAACCAAAGTCTGAGACTCGAGTCGACTCCAGAGTATTACGAGTCGACTCCAAGCGTATCAGGATCACTGGCACGGGCTCGAGTCGACTCCTGACCATTACGAGTCGACTCCAACTGAGAACAGACAGACAAACAGAAAGCATCAACTCAAAATCTGTCAGCGAGTCGACTCCTGAAGTGCGCGAGTCGACTCCGATGTTTACCGAGTCGACTCCGGAGAAGTATGAGTCGACTCCAAGGAGTTACAGGCAGAAAAGTCAGAGAGCGGTTTTCGACCCTGAGATTCGAGTCGACTCCTGTGGAACGCGAGTCGACTCCGATGGTTGGCAGGTCGACTCCAAAGATAGTGAGAGTCGACTCTCAGCAGTACACAAGGCAAAAGTCAGAGAGCGTTTTTCGGACTCTGAGATTCGAGTCGACTCCCGCATTGCACGAGTCGACTCCGAGACACCGCGACCCCAAAGAAGACAGAAGACCAATTTGCTGTCTCTGAGATTCGAGTCGACTCCCAGACAGCTCGAGTCGACTCCAAGGCAGCGCTTCACTAAAAACACAGAAGACTAAGTTTCGGAAACTGAGAGCCGAGTCGACTCCGGAACAGTTCGAGTCGACTCCAAGACTGGACGAGCCAAAAGACAGTAGATCGAGAGTTCGGGCTCTGAGCGCCGAGTCGACTCCCAGGATTGTCGAGTCGACTCGAGTGGACCAAGTTCAAAAATAGATCCACGGACTCCATGGGATGAGCCGACTCCGAAAATGCCAAGTCAGCTCCAGAAGTTGGCGAGTCGACTCCCAGTCGAAGAGGCGACTTTAATTCAAATCCGGAACAGTTGCCGAGTCGACTCCAGAAAAGCATGAGTCGACTCCCGCTATAGCCGAGTCGACTCCTGATCGCGCGAGTCGACTCCAACCCACTAACGGACATATTGTCAGGCTGTGCAGAGTGTGCAGAACGGGCAGAAAAAGGTCTCTAACGGCTAGTTTCCGTGGGGGATGGCTTAAATAGCCACAGAAGACTGTAGCAAGGCAGAGAACAACCATTCCACTCAAAGTAATCAAGCTTTCAATCTCTGCAACCTGGTTTTCAACGGAAAAGAGGGAAGAGCAACATTAACTGCATTCACCTACTTCTTCCCAACATTGAAAGAGATCTCCTCCTGCATTCAAGTCGACCAGACATTCAAGAGGAGACCCGAAGTTCAAGAAGCCCTACTCTACTCCAACTCAAACGTGTTTGAGGGCTTCTAACTTCTCTTTTGTTTATATTGTTATTTATCTACTTTTGAGAAGCTTTGTTTTTCTGTTACTCCTTTTTACTTCCATCTTGTCTTTGCTTGGTTCAATCGGGGGATTGAATCAAGGATATTGAGGTTGGTTGGTGAGCCGAGTGTAAAACCAACGTGTAAGGGTTCGATTGTGATCCCGGAAAAACAATCGGGTTAGTTCTAGTCGGTGAGCCTGGAAAAACCGACCGAGTTCGTTGTGAGCTCGTAAAACAACAAGTTTGGTTGTGAGCTTGGAAAACAACCGGCTGTAATCCAAGGGGTTATAGTGAATTCCCAAGTGAGACTTGGGGAGTGGACGTAGGAGCAAGGGTTAGCTCCGAACCACTATAAAACATTGTGTTTGTGATTGTTTGTCTCTCTCTATCTCTCGCATTTCATTCACCGCACATAGAAACTAATTAATCATCTCGCAAAAGCATTAATTAGTTATCCACAAAAGTTTTAATAGCCAAATTATTTTAAAACCCAATTCACCCCCCCTCTTGGGTTGTCTATCTAGGCAACAAGTGGTATCAGAGCCTAAACTCTTCTACCCTAAGAGTCAAAGATCAAAATGACAACCCCATTTGGATCTTCCCACATTGAGGGTCAGTCCACCCAAAGACCCCCATTCTTTAATGGATCTGACTACTCATATTGGAAGGCTAGGATGAGAATATTCATCCAAGCCCAAGACTATGAGATGTGGACCATTGTAGCAAGTGGGCCATACATCCCATCCATTTATGTAGAGGGGGTCACTGTACCCAAACTCGAAAAGGATTGGGATGAACACGACATGAGAAAGGCACAACTCAATTCTAAAGCAATGAATGTGCTTTACTGTGCACTAGATAGGAATGAATTCAATAGAGTCTCTACTTGCAATTCTGCAAAAGAGATTTGGGATAGACTTGAAGTGACCCATGAGGGCACGAATCAAGTCAAAGAATCCAAAATAAATATATTGGTTCATAAGTATGAACTATTTAAAATGGATTCTAATGAAACAATCACTTGCATGTTCACTAGATTCACTGACATTGTCAATGGCCTAAAAAGCCTTGGCAAAAACTATACTAACAGTGAGCTTGTCAGGAAGATTCTTCGATGTCTACCAAGGTCATGGGAAGCCAAGATGACGGCAATCCAAGAAGCTAAGGACTTGAACAAGCTTCCACTTGAAGAGCTCCTTGGATCCCTAATGACTCACGAGCTAACCATGAAGCAACACAGCGAAGAAGAGTCCTCACATAAGAAAAAGGTAATAGCTCTTAAATCCACATCATCTAACAAAGATTTGTCTTGCAGTAGCAGCAGTGGAGAAGAAGATCATGAGGGAGATGATGATGAGGCTCTTCTTGTGCGCAAGTTCAGAAAATTCATCAACCACAAGAAGTCCTATCATCAAAGGAGAGGCCCCTCAAATTTCTATCGCAAGGATAAAGGTAAGGAAAGGGAAAATGAGGGGATTGGATGCTATGAGTGCAAGAAGCCAGGACACATCAGAGCTGAGTGTCCCTTACTTAAGAAGGGCAGCAAGTACAAGAAGAAAAAAGCCCTTGTCACCACCTTATCGGACTCCAACGCATCATCTTCATCATCGGATGAGGAACAAGAAGAAAAGGCCAATTTCTGCTTCATGGCCAACGAAAATGAGGTAACATCCGAAACGCATCTAGATTTTACTTTTGATGAACTTTATGATACATTTAATGAACTAATGATTGAATATAAGGCTATAAACATTAAGAATAAAGAGCTAAAACTAGCTAATCAAACTTACATACATAAATATGATAAACTAGTTAAGGATAAGGACTGTACCACCAAAGAAAATCTAGAACTTAAAACAAGCAACCAACTCTTAATTAAAAAAACTAACACCTTAAGTAAAGATAATGAAAAACTAACTAAGGAAATTTCAGAACTTAAAAACAATAAACAAATCTTAAACGAAAATCTCATAAAAGACTTGAATACTCTAAAAACGGAAAAACAAACTCTAACTAAAGAACTTGGAAAATACAAACCTTTGGTTGAGAAATTTACTTATAGTTTTGAAAAATTAAATATGATACTTAATAGTCAACGTGCAGTATTCAATAGAGCAGGTTTAGGATATAAACCTAAAAATAAGCAAAAACTTCTTAGTAACTTCTTTGTTAAAGCAGGAGAAAGTAAAACTAAGAAAATAATCTGTTTTTGTTGTGGAAAATTAGGACATAAGGCAAATGTGTGTAATTATAGAAAAGAAAAAACAAAAGAAAAAATTAAAAGGGTATGGGTTCCAAAAGGAACCAACATGACTAACCATGAAGGACCCAAGAAAACTTGGGTACCTAAGATTACATAATTTGCTTGTGTAGGAGTGTCTTGCAGCCAAGGTCAACAAAAATTGCTGGTACTTGGATAGTGGCTGCTCAAGACACATGACGGGTGACAAGGATCAGTTCTTCACCCTTGAAGCTAAGAAGGGAGGTGCTGTGACTTTTGGAGACAATAACCAAGG
Organism: Phoenix dactylifera; assembly: GCF_009389715.1. Classification (NCBI taxonomy): domain Eukaryota; kingdom Viridiplantae; phylum Streptophyta; class Magnoliopsida; order Arecales; family Arecaceae; genus Phoenix; species Phoenix dactylifera. Next base: position 223,096 of record NW_024067849.1, read on the forward strand.
TCACATCATTGGTATAGGTAAAGTTCAAATTACCCCTTCTACTTTTATTGATAATGTTCGATATGTTGATGGTCTTAAGCATAATTTATTAAGCATTAGTCAATTATGTGATAGAGGCTATAATGTTATGTTTAAACCATCACTATGCATCATAACAAACCCAAATGATAATAGTTTAGTTTTTAAAGGAATAAGACGTGGGAATGTGTATGTTGTAGATCTTGAGGATCTTGCCAAACACAACCCATGCTTAGTTGTTAATGAAACTAAGGACAATGATGCTAGTTGGTTATGGCACCGTAAGTTAGGTCATGCAAGCATGGACACAATATCTAAACTAGTTAAAAGAGATTCTGTGATAGGTTTGCCAAAACTAAGATTTGAAAAGAATAAAATATGTGAAGCTTGTCAATATGGCAAACAATCTAGGAACTCCTTTAAATCCATAAAATGTGTCTCTACCTCTAGACCTCTAGAATTATTACACATGGACCTATTCGGACCAACTAGAACAACAAGCCTAGGTGGAAATAAATATGGTCTAGTCATTGTAGATGATTATTCTAGATACACTTGGGTTATGTTCTTAGCACATAAAGATCAAGCTTTTTCAGTATTTAAAAAGTTTCATAAGGAAGTAACCAATGCTAGAGATACTTCAGTAATAGCCATTAGAAGTGACCATGGTACCGAATTTGAAAATCATTTATTTGATGAGTTTTGTAGTAAAAAGGGAATAACTCACAATTTTTCTGCACCTAGGACACCACAACAAAATGGAGTTGTGGAGAGGAAAAATAGAACTCTAGAGGAAATGGCTAGAACTATGTTATGTGAAAGTAACCTCCCTAAGTACTTTTGGGGAGAAGCCATTAATACTTCTTGTCATATTTTTGGATGTAGGTGTTTTGTTCATAATAATGGAAAAGATAATTTAGAAAAATTTGACTCAAAATCTGATGAGGCTATATTCTTGGGGTACTCTACAACTAGCAAAGCCTATAGAGTCTTTAATAAAAGAACCCTAGTTATAGAAGAATCTATACATGTTGTATTTGATGATTCTAGTGACATCTCTTCTAGCAAGAGAGTTAATTTTGATGATCATGCTGAAATTCTTGAAGAAAAGATAGATGAGATGACATTACAAGATGATAATCAAAAATTAATTGAAGGTGCATCATCAAGCCAAGAGGCTATTGTGGATCATGGACTAACTAAAGCTTGGAGGTATGCTCACGGGCATCCTAAGGAATTAATTCTAGATGATCCATCTCAACCTATTAGGACTAGGGCATCCCTTAGGAACTTAAATAATCATCTAGCCTTTGTTTCTCATTTTGAGCCCAAACACATAGAAGAAGCTGAAAAAGATGTAAATTGGATAAATGCAATGCAAGAAGAATTAAACCAATTTACTAGAAACAAAGTATGGAATCTAGTTGAAAGACCTACTGAATATTCAATTATAGGTACCAAATGGATTTATAAAAATAAACTTGATGAAAATGGTACTGTAATAAGGAATAAGGCTAGATTAGTAGCAAAGGGTTATAATCAAGAAGAAGGTATAGATTTTGATGAAACCTTTGCTCCGGTAACTAGACTTGAAGCAATTAGACTTTTACTAGCTTTTGCATGCTCTAAGGAATTTAAGTTATTTCAAATGGATGTAAAAAGTGCATTTTTAAATGGGTATATTAATGAGGAAGTATATGTAGAACAACCTCCTGGTTTTGAAAATCATCAATACCCTAATCATGTTTATAAATTGAACAAAGCACTTTATGGTTTAAAACAAGCACCTAGAGCATGGTATGAGAGGCTTAGCAAATTCCTATTAGAACATGAGTTCTCTAGGGGTAATGTAGATACTACATTGTTTCTAAAGAAGAAAAACAAAGATATGTTGTTAGTACAGATTTATGTTGATGATATTATTTTCGGTGCTACTAACAATCGTCTCTGCGATGAATTTGCTAACTTGATGCAGAGTGAATTTGAGATGAGCATGATGGGAGAGCTGAATTACTTCCTTGGACTTCAAATCAAACAATCTGAAGGAGGCATCTTCATCAATCAAGCCAAATACATCAAGGAGATGCTCAAGAAGTTTGATATGGAGGGAAACAAATCAATCAGCACCCCCATGAGCTCATCATGCAAATTAGACCAAGATGAATCAGGTAAATCTGTAGATCAGAAACTATATAGAAGTATGATAGGATCTTTATTGTATCTTACTGCAAGTAGACCTGATATCATGTTTAGTGTTTGCATGTGTGCTAGATATCAGGCTAATCCTAAGGAATCACATCTAATTGCAGTAAAGAGAATCTTTAAATACCTAATAGGAACAAAGAATATAGGGTTATGGTATTCTAAAGAATCTAGCCTGAACTTAATAGGTTATACAGATTCAGACTTTGCTGGATGTAAACTTGATAGAAAAAGCACCAGCGGGTCATGTCAATTCCTAGGAGAAAACTTAATATCATGGTTTAGCAAGAAACAAAACTCGGTTGCATTATCTACTGCTGAAGCTGAATATGTTGCAGCCGGGAGTTGTTGTGCTCAAATCTTATGGATCAAACAACAATTAGAAGATTATGGCATTAAAAAAGATAAAATACCCATTAATTGTGATAATACAAGTGCCATTAATCTAACTAAAAATCCAATTCAGCATTCAAGAACTAAACATATTGAGATAAGACATCACTTCATAAGAGATTATGTACTGAATGGTGATGTGACACTCCAATTTGTTTGTACTGATGATCAATTAGCTGACATTTTTACAAAACCCCTAAGTGAAGAGAGATTTAGTGTGCTTAGGAGGGGATTAGGAGTGATTGATCCATCCTAGTGGTAGTTTCCACTAGATTCATTGATTTTGATGATTAGATTGTGGTTAAAATAGAGTTTCTTTTCAATGATCATCAAATCAGATCATAATTTAGTGATTTTTCCTCATTCGGCACGAACATAGCATGATTTTTAGGTGCATGCCAAAGTTCAAGACGACTCGAGTAAGTTTCAGAGTCGGCTCGTAAGGGGGAGTCGACTCGCGCTTAGTCGGGAGTCGACTCGCGCATAAGGAGAGTCGGGGTCAATAGGCGCATAAGGAGAGTCGACTCGCGACTCAGAGGAGTCGACTCGCAGTCGGGATCCGACTTTTTAACCCTAGCTCCATCGTTTTCAAAACATTTCTATTCTCCGCCGCCACTGTTCACAAGCCCTAGAGCCGACTCCTAGGTCGTCCCCGGTCGTCCCCAAGCTTTTTCCGTCGACTTTTCACCGTCCATTAGGGCTTTTCCTCCCATTCTAGGTCACTATGCCTCGTAAAGCCGTCGTCCGGAAGAGGCCCCAACCCGAGGCCGGTCCCGAGAGGCGCTCCAAGGCTCGGCACGATCCCGCAAGGTCACAACCTCCGGCTCGTTCCCCACCGAGGGCGGTTCCCGCGAGGCCGTGCGCTGGGAAGGCGGTCTCCACCGGGAGATACGTCGATTTCGACTATCTCTCCCGGGAGGGCTTCACCATAGGTGAGAGGTTGCGTGTCCAGGGCTTAGAGTATTTCCTTACATTAGATCTCCCCACTTACCCTGGATTAGTTAGAGAGTTTTACGGTACCGTCCATCGGGGAGATGGGGGTATCGAGGGCACGGTAGCCGGTGTCCCTCTGTTCGTTACGGAGGATCTTATTGCCCACATCCTCCACCTTCCACAAGTAGGGGTGGCTCCCACACACCCCGAGGACAGGACTGAGGCCCTTACGGCCATACTAGGATATCCTCCTCAGTCCCCTTTAGACGAGGTATCCGCTAGCTCACTTCCTGTTGAGGTGCGGATCCTCCTGAGTATTTTGTCTAGGTCCATTTTTCCGAAGACTGGCCGCTTCGATTTTGTGTCTGAGAGGGACCTCGCCCTTATGTTTTATATTCTTCAGGACACCCCAATCAACTTCCCCAAACTTATTTATAGATATCTGTGTGAGCCCCTAGATAGACCTAGGCTCACCCTCCCCTACGGTATGATGTTCACTCTGTTGTTTAGGGAGTACGAGATTTCCATTCCTGAGGGAAACCCTCTAAGGCGTTGCGATGGACTGATCGCATGCGTCCGGGGACCCTACACAGGATGGGGTTTCGGAAGGTAGAGGGAACATGGGTTAGGAAGTCATCCACCTCCACACATACCTCCAGACACTCTCCTAGCCCTGAGCCAGATTCTGACTATCCTGACTTTCCCTCCACTTCTGCTCCTACCACCTCAGCCGGACCTTCCTCCTCAGCTCCACCACCTATGGAGGTCCGGATCGCTCCTGAGCAGCTCCTGGAGTTGCGGCAGGAGATTGTTAGAGACCTGCGAGATGAGCTACTTCGGGAGCTCTGAGGTTCAGTGCCAGCTCCCACTCCTGCACCCACATCTTCTGAGTTGGTCCCTTCCTTGACAGCCGTGACTGACATGACGGCCCATGTACGGGAAGAGATCTACAACGTGAGGAGTTTGATTCAGGCTCAGTTCTCCAGTATGAGTGAGGTCACGGGCATCACTCGGAAGATGCGCGATGACATCCGGAAGGACATGAGCACCACTACCCAGGGGGCCGAGCGCTTGTCGAATGTGCTCATCGACAAGCTGGACGCACTGCAGAAGTCGGTCCTCGAGCTCGATACGACACAGAGCAGGGCCATTCAGGCCGTTATCCAACAGCTCGAGAACGTCACCAATGCGGTCCAAGCACTGGTTGAGCGCATGCCTCGGGGAGCCACATCCTCGAGAGGAGGAGATACATCCTCGAGAGGAGGAGCTACATCCTCGAGGAGACCGTAGCTGCTTTTGTGTTTTATTTTGACATGTACTGTTTTGCTTTACTTATTGTATTCTCAAATGTATTCACATACACATCAATACAATGAGTAGACATCTTATCTTCATTTCTGTGCAATTTGATCTATGATTGATTGTGTGTTCTGCTTACTTTTTTTTGATACGATGACAAAAAGGGGAGAAATATTGAATAGATATGTAAATGGAATTAACATAAAAGAAATCAAAATGAGAATCAAAAATTAAAACATAATTTGTTCTTAGTGGATTTGGTACCTCGAGGCTCATTATCTCTCTTTTGGGGCTCCTAATGGAGTAATCTCCAGAATCTATTCAAGAGATATTCGGAGATTAGCTGAATCCAACTCAAGAACAAATTGACAGATTTTTCCTCTAAATACCAAAATTTAAAATTCAAAAACTTCAATATACTAAAAGGAAATTCAGAGAATCAAAACATAGTAGAATGCATATGTTGAGGGGGAGAATCTGAATTTTTAAGAAAGCCAAATCATTAAATATATATAAGCCAAACAATTGATTGCATGATATGAAGGCTTATATAATTCCAAATGAAAGGGGGAGCTTTAACTCCAAAAATTTATTGTTTCACACCTTTCAAGCTTGGATATATTAAATTACCAGACATATGAATTCATTTATGAATTTTATTTCCTTGTTTATTGAGCAATTCACTTTACATATACTCAAAGTTTTGTCATCATCAAAAAGGGGGAGATTGTGGAGTGATTGATTAAAACCCTATTTGATTTTGATGAGCTCAAAGCATTAGAGTATATATGTTGTTTACTAATGAATTCAATTGAGTGTTTCAGTGAAAATCTTGTCTAAGTGTCTCAAGACTTGGTTCATAATATTTTGGATAAGTTAAGAAGTCAGTTTGAACCAAAGTCTGAGACTCGAGTCGACTCCAGAGTATTACGAGTCGACTCCAAGCGTATCAGGATCACTGGCACGGGCTCGAGTCGACTCCTGACCATTACGAGTCGACTTCAACTGAGAACAGACAGACAAACAGAAAGCATCAACTCAAAATCTGTTAGCGAGTCGACTCCTGAAGTGCGCGAGTCGACTCCGATGTTTACCGAGTCGACTCCGGAGAAGTATGAGTCGACTCCAAAGAGTTACAGGCAGAAAAGTCAGAGAGCGGTTTTCGACCCTGAGATTCGAGTCGACTCCTGTGGAACGCTAGTCGACTCCGATGGTTGGCAGGTCGACTCCAAAGATAGTGAGAGTCGACTCTCAGCAGTACACAAGGCAAAAGTCAGAGAGCATTTTTCGGACTCTGAGATTCGAGTCGACTCCCGCATTGCACGAGTCGACTCCGAGACACCGCGACCCCAAAGAAGACAGAAGACCAATTTGCTGTCTCTGAGATTCGAGTCGACTCCCAAACAGCTCGAGTCGACTCCAAGGCAGCGCTTCACTAAAAACACAGAAGACTAAGTTTCGAAAACTGAGAGCCGAGTCGACTCCGAAACAGTTCGAGTCGACTCCAAGACTGGACGAGCCAAAAGACAGTAGATCGAGAGTTCGGGCTCTGAGCGCCGAGTCGACTCCCAGGATTGTCGAGTCGACTCGAGTGGACCAAGTTCAAAAATAGATCCACGGACTCCATGGGATGAGCCGACTCCGAAAATGCCAAGTTAGCTCCAGAAGTTGGCGAGTCGACTCCGGGTCAAGTCGAGTCGACTCCCAGTCGAAGAGGCGACTTTAATTCAAATCCGGAACAGTTGCCAAGTCGACTCCAGAAAAGCATGAGTCGACTCCCGCTACAGCCGAGTCGACTCCTGATCGCGCGAGTCGACTCCAACCCACCAACGGACATATTGTCAGGTTGTGCAGAGTGTGCAGAACGGGCAGAAAAAGGTCTCTAACGGCTAGTTTCCGTGGGGGATGGCTTAAATAGCTATAGTAGACTGTAGCAAGGCAGAGAACAACCATTCCACTCAAAGTAATCAAGCTTTCAATCTTTGCAACCTGGTTTTCAACGAAAAAGAGGGAAGAGCAACATTAACTGCATCCACCTACTTCTTCCCAACATTGAAAGAGATCTCCTCCTGCATTCAAGTCGACCAGACATTCAAGAGGAGACCCGAAGTTCAAGAAGCCCTACTCTACTCCAACTCAAACGTGTTTGAGGGCTTCTAACTTCTCTTTTGTTTATATTGTTATTTATCTGCTTTTGAGAAGCTCTGTTTTTCTGTTACTCCTTTTTACTTCCATCTTGTCTTTGCTTGGTTCAATCGGGGGATTGAATCAAGGGTATTGAGGTTGGTTGGTGAGCCGAGTGTAAAACCAACATGTAAGGGTTCGATTGTGATCCCGGAAAAACAATCGGGTTGGTTCTAGTCGGTGAGCCTGGGAAAACCGACCGAGTTCGTTGTGAGCTCGTAAAACAACAAGTTTGGTTGTGAGCTTGGAAAACAACCGGCTGTAATCCAAGGGGTTATAGTGAATTCCCAAGTGAGACTTGGGGAGTGGAAGTAGGAGCAAGGGTTAGCTCCGAACCACTATAAAACATTGTGTTTGTGATTGTTTGTCTCTCTCTATCTCTCGCATTTCATTCACCGCACATAGAAACTAATTAATCATCTCGCAAAAGCATTAATTAGTTATCCACAAAAGTTTTAATAGCCAAATTATTTTAAAACCCAATTCACCCCCCCTCTTGGGTTGTCTATCTGGGCAACAAGATGAAATGATGAATAATGCCAAATAATACTTTATTAATTTGTCAATTCATTTAATCATCAACATACTGACGATTGACATTGACATTTAGGATACAATTCCCAACAACTCCCACTTAGCCTAAAGCCAATCGGCACAGTATCTAATACCCATCTTCGACTTGTGTTCGTTGAACTCTTTAATGCCGAGGACTTTGGTAAATGGGTCAGCCAGATTTTCTTTTGTGTCAATCTTCTGAAGATCAATATCACCTCGTTCTATAATCTCTCGAACTAGGTGATAGCGTCACAGAAAATGTTTGGTCCGCTGATGTGCTTTAGGTTCCTTTGCCTGAGCTATGGCTCCAGTGTTATCACAAAATATAGAAACTGGACCATCAATGGAAGGTGCCACTCCCAGCTCGGTGATGAACTTGCACAACCATATGGCTTCCTTGGCTGCATCAGATGCTGCGATGTATTCTGCTTCACATGTAGAATCTGCCACTATATGCTGCTTGGAACTCTTCCAGCAGATGGCCCCACCCTTAAGAGTAAAGATATATCCCGACACGCTCTTGCTATCATCTTGATCTGACTGAAAACTTGAATCGGTATATCCCTCAAGTTTTAAGTCAGAATCACCATAGACAAGCCACTGATCTTTAGTATTTCTCAAATACTTAAGAATGGTTTTTACAATCTTCCAGTGGTTGCTACCTGGATCAGACTGGTATCTGCTCACTACTCCTAGTGAGTATTCCACGTCTGGTCTAGTACATGTCATGGCATACATTATAGATCCCACTGCCGAAGCATATGAAATTCTATCCATACTCTCTCTTTCTTGAGGGGTTGTCGGACAATCCCTTTTAGAGAGATTAATTCATGGCCCATCGGAAGATAGCCTTTCTTAGAATTAATCATACCGAACCTCTTCAGTATAGTATCAATGTATGTGGATTGGGATAATCCAAGCAATCTTCTAGATCTATCTCTATAGATCTTCATCCCTAGGATGTAAGATGCTTCTCCCAAACCTTTCATGGCAAATTGAGATGATAGTCAAACCTTTTTTTCTTTTAATGCAGTAATGTCATTTCCGATTAAAAGAATGTCATCCACATACAAAACAAGAAATATGATAACTGAACCATTTGCCCATTTATAAATGCAAGGTTCCTCTTCATTCTTAATGAAGCCATATGATTTGATCACCTTATCAAATCGTATGTTCCAACTCCGTGAAGCTTGCTTTAATCCATAAATGGATTTTTGAAATTTGCACACCTTAGACTCATCTGCAGATATAAAACTTTTAGGTTGCATCATATACACCTCCTCTTCTAAATCTTCATTTAGAAAAGCGGTTTTAACATCCATCTGCCAGATCTCATAATCTAAGTGTGCTGCTATCGCAAGCATAATTCGAATGGATTTGAGCATTGCCACAGAAGAAAACGTCTCGTCATAGTCAATACCATAACGTTGACGATATCCCTTGGCAACCAGACGGGCTTTATAGGTCTCTACTTTTCCGTCTGCGCCCCGTTTTCTTTTGAAAATCCACTAACACCCTATGGGTTTAATCCTTTCGGGTGGGTCAACTAATGTCCATACATCATTGACCGTCATGGATTCCATTTCGGATTGCATGGCTCCAAGCCATGCATCAAAGTCATACCTCTGCATCGCATCTATGTAGGTGATCGGATCCTCATCGTTTTCATCAAGTTTGACAGGAACCCCGTCCCGGACCAAGAAACCATAGTATCTGTCCGGCTGACGTGGTACTCTACCTGATCGCCTTAATGGTGCATCTAATATGGGTTCTGGATCTGATCTAATCAAATCCGACTCAACTAGTTCAGTAGATGGTGTCGGATCTTCTACATGTTGAACTTTTCTAAGCTCAACATTAAAGCTTTTAGTTCCTTCACTAAGGAATTATTTCTCTAAGAAAACAGCTCTATTGCTTACGAACAACTTTTGTTCTTTAGCAAAGTAGAAGTAATATCCTTTAGTTTCTTTAAGATAACCAACAAAGAAACATTTGTCAGACTTGGGTTCAAGTTTGTCTGTCTTCAAACGTTTGACGTACGCTGGACACCCCCAAACCCTAAGGTGAGAGAGCATCGGCTTACGTCCAGTCCACATCTCATGTGGTGTTTTATTTACAGACTTACTTGGAACCTTATTTAGAATGTAGCAGGCTGACTCAAGAGCATATCCCCAAAAGAATACGGGCAATCAGCAAACCCCATCATGGATCGAACCATGTCTAATAGAGTTCGATTTCTCCTTTCTGATACACCGTTATACTGTGGTGTACCAGGAGGAGTCCATTGGAAGAGAATCCCATTCTCTCCTAGATATGTCAAAAACTCACTGGAGAGGTATTCACCTCCTCGATCTAATCGAAGAGTTTTAATACTCTTTCTAGTTTGTTTTTCTACTTCATTACGATATAATTTGAACATTTCAAATGATTCAGACTTATGTCTCATTAAATAGACATAACCATACCTAGAAAGGTCGTCTGTAAATGTAACGAAATATGAATACCCACCTCTAGCATCTGTGCTCATTGGTCCACATACATAAGAATGTACAAGGGTCAATAAATCACTGGCTCGTTCACCTTTTTCAGTAAAAGGTGATTTGGTCATTTTACCAAGAAGACATGATTCACAGGTTGTCAATGATTCACAATCATTAACATTGAGGATTCCCACTTTACTTAACCTGTTCATCCTATTCTTGTTAATATGACCTAGCCTATGATGCCAAAGGTAGACATCCGTGACATTATCTATTCTAGGACGCTTACTTGACGTGTACATTATATTAATAGGTTGTGATAACAAGTAGATGCCATTGCTCAATTGTCCATTCATTATAGTAACACCATTCATAATGATATCACAAAAATATTTCTTTATTGAAATTTCATAACCGTTCATGGCCAAAATGCCTACGGAAATTACATTCAATAAGAATGTAGGACAATAGTGACAATCACTCAAGAGAACTACATGAGAATTGAAAACAAGTTCGAGATTTTCTAAAGCTAGAACTGGAACAGATCTTCCATCTCCAACATTCAGGAATCTCTCGCTGTTTTCAAATCTCTCATTGACCTGAAGTCCTTGCAACGAATTGCATATATTAAATGGACTTTCAGTATCTAATACCCAGGTTGAATTATCACATATAGAGAAATTACAAGGTGTTATCATATAAATACCTTGATCAGCAACTGATTGCCGTTTTCTCTTGCTTAGCCTGTTCGGGTCAAGTGAGGTAAGGTACTGAGGACAATTTCTCTTCCAATGCCCCTGCTTCTTACAATAGAAGCATTCTGCCTGACTTTGGTCATCCTTAATCCTTTTGGTCGGACTATGCTGAGTTTTCAGCTTTCTATACCAATTATTGAAGTTGGGACCAGTCAACTTGTCATTATCCAATAATGAGCGAAATGACAAACTTGTGGCCATTTCTACATAAAAGAAAATTTGGCTATTAGTATATGAATTGACTAAACACAGTAGACTTGGATTTTAGTCTAAAGATACTCCTACTATTTTATACAAATTGGTAGCCTCTACCTCCAATTCGAAAAATTACTCCTAATTCTTTAGTGGGCACTAGAACCCAATAGATCGCATATAGGCCCGAGTGTGGCTCGGCTAACCCATATGCACCTATTGGTAGGTTCTAAACCAGTTGCTTCACCAAGCAACTTCTAGTGATAATTTTGCCCCAGGTTCTTCGACAGGCGTGTGGCGCCTCCACCGAATATCCTAGTCAGGTTCAACCATTAAATGATAGGGTTAAGTCTAATCAACTAATAGACGACCAAGCCGGAGTGTGGCTCGGCTCACCTGACCGTCTATTGAAGGTACACTTAACTCATCATATATTGAATGACAATTCTAATGCTTGATAAGTACCAGGCGTGTTGCGCCTCCAATAATTATCAAAATATTGGACCCATTATCACCCAACTTAATAGGAGGCTATGACCTAGTTATCCCCATAACCATTTCATTTTAAGGACCTAATAATTTTAGAGAATTTCTTAATTAGGATAGATAAGAAGATCCGGTTAGTCTAATTTCTCCCACTGACTTCACCAAATCAGATTAGACTCAAACCGGTTAAGGAGGCACCTAAATCAGTCAAACTAATTTTTCTTATAGGCATGGGCTAACTCAAATCATTAAGTGATCCAATCAAAATGTGATTGTGTTAGAAAACCCCGATCATGCCGCTGAAATTTAAAAAATTCAGATGCAGTGGAAGAGGCATGCGCGGGATCAATCGTTCATCGCATGAACGTTGTTCAAAAACCGTTCGTAGATAGATAAGGATTAAAAACTTTTAAAAACTTTTAGAAGATCAGATCTTCACCTTGTGCGGGTAGATGATCACCGCAAACTGAAGTTCGTGGTTTAAGATAAAGGTTCGCTTGAAGCCGTTCAGGTGTCCGGCCTCTACGGGTATCCACACGAAGTAGAGGACCAATCCAAATGCTCTAATCTCCCCGGGGTGCTAGCTCCCTTGCAGAGATATATTTTGATGGCTGATCTCCTCTCTTTCAATCAACGCTTGATTGTGCTTGAGAGGAGGAAGAAGAAGAAGGGATGATGAAGAAGAATCAAAGCATCTTGCTGCCCTAGTCTTTCCCTTGCGTTGGATGAAGCAAAGGAGGAGGGAGGAGGCCGCCAAGCTTCCTTTTTCCTTTCTTCTTGCTTGCGGCTGAAACAAGGAGAGGGGAGAGGGTGGCCACGGCTGGAAGAAGAAGAGGGGTCTCACCTTAGGTCAGCCCCCAAAAGCATCCTCTTAAATAGAATCTAGGGCTCCTACAAATTAGGAGCCCTTGACCTATTTCCAAGAGGGGCGCCGGCCCCTCTTGTGTTGCCGCACCAAGGAAGATAAGGAGGAGGGGCGTGAGCCCCTCCTTCTTGTGTTGCTCTAATCCTCCTCTAAGGAGGATTAGGAGGCCTCTATTTTGTTTAGCCCTAATCCAATTAGGGTTTAACCAAATCATGAATCAATTGGGTTCAATCTATACTAGTCCTAATCCAATTAGAACTTGAATGAACCATGACTCAATTGAACTCTTCAATCCTAACCCAATTAGGAGTCATGTTGATTCATTAGATTAATAATTAACTAGGACTTAAGAAACCCTAATCCAATTAGGACTTATTTAATTTTAGTCCTAATCCAATTAGGACTCTAATTTGAATCCGAAGTCCTAATCCGATTAGGACTCTAGGAATCCTACTCCAAGTAGGAATCCAATTTTAATTCAAAACTCCTAATCTCATTAGGATTGTAGGAATCCTATTCCAAGTAGAAATTCCAGTCCTACTCCAATTAGGATTCCCAGTCCTAATCCAATTAGGACTCTAGGAATCCTACTCGAAGTAGGATTTGTGTTTAAGTCCAATTAATTAATTCCCTTTGCTCCTTCTTCAACTTATTATCAATCGAATTGATTACTTGTGATTCCTAATCACGATTCAACCATCAGATCGGTCAATACTTCTAGTGTGTGTGACCCCATAGGTTCTACTCTGACTGGTAGTGAGATATATCATGATCTCTATCACAATATCATTGAAAACTCCTTTCAATGGATTGGAATGATTCCAACTCTACTCATTAGGTTTTATCGATCATCGAGATAATCCCTGTGAGTCCCACCATCCACCAGTGACACCTAGCAGCATGTAGTGGCTACCCAGTAGAATAGAATGATGAACCTCTAGGTGCAGTTATCATGTGATACAGTCCTACTATCGTGGATCCCTACAGGACGGAGGTCATGGATAACTCGTCAAACCCCTTCGTCTGTCATATGTCAAGATTTATTTGACTCGAGTTCGATAGTGGAAAACTCTTTCTCCACTTTATATTACTGCCCTGGCCAAGGTCTTAGAACTCAGTCTAACAAATCACATAGGATCACTCCTCTTCTATCAAGGTCGATAGATTCCATGTAAGTGCATACCCTACTCCTACAGTGAACTTAATGCAGCCAATCTACACTACAAGGACCCATATGACTAGAGACCATGTATACATGTAGTCAAACTACAATAACCTCACTGTGAGTAGCTGAAGCACCGCAAGTCAAAGGACCAGTCATACTACTGCAACAACAAGCAAGTCACTGACGAGTGGATAGACATCCAAGTGACTTCTTGTCTTGGTCACGCTCAGTACCCTTGTTTTCTAACAAGCACCTGCACTATCACTTCAGTGTCCCTACACTATGGACTCAAGTCTCGTCCATCCTATAAGAAAGTGATCTGTGCACTGATCGGATCGATCACCATCCTCGTGATGATCCATTGATCAGGAGCATTTAGAAATTAATCACCAATGATACATGGCTCAAATTCTCAACTCTTGAGAATATGCATCATCATCTTATTAATTTCTTGGACGATTCATAGACACATAAATAATATGAATGAAAAGATGCCTTTTATTTATTCAATAATAAATAGTCAAGTACAAAATTATGTCCCTAGAATTAACAATGTGTCAGCCAGATTGGCTTCTAGGGCATACATCTAACAATCTCCCACTTGCACTAAAGCCAATCAGTCATATATCTAAGCCCCATCTTCTTAAGATGGGCTTCAGTCTTTTGCTGACTTAGCTGCTTAGTGAACGGGTCTGCCACGTTATTCGCAGAGTCTACTTTCTGCACCTCTACATATTTCTTCTCAACATAGTCGCGTATGAGGTGGAAGCGCCGCTCTATGTGCTTGGACTTCTGATGAGACCTTGGCTCCATAGCTAGTGCTATGGTGCCATTGTCATCGCAGTAAAGTGTTATGGCATCTAATGACATTACACCTAACTCTGCAATGAACTTTTAACCAGAAGGTTTCCACTGCACCCTTAGATACGGCTTAACATTCAGCTTCTAAGGTAGAATCTATAATGATCGGTTGTTTGGAACTCTTCCAATTTATTGAACCACCATTGCACATATTCTGATGTAGACTTTCTATCATCAATATGTGTGCATCCTTCTACATTCAACTCTGATCTTCTCCCAAAGACCAAGAACATGTCCTTAGTTCTTCTCAAGTACTCAAGACTGTTCTTCACAGCTATCCAGTGCTTTTTGCCTGGATCTGATTGACGTATGCTCGTGACATTCACAGCATGTACTATATCAAGTCATGTACATAGCATGGCATACATGAGGCTCCCTATTGCTGATGCATAGAAAATCTTGCTCATGCGATGAATCTCTTCAGATGTGTTGGGGCACATCTTCTTGTAGAGATTAATTCCATGCCTTAGGGGTAAGAGACCCCTTTTAGAGTTTTCCATGCTGAACCTTTTCAAAACTTCCTCTATATACATTTTCTGTGATAGGCCAAGCATCCTTTTATATCTATCTCTATAGACCTTTATTCCCAAAATATAGGATGCTTCTCCAAGGTCTTTCATGGAGAACCTTTTTGACAACCAGACCTTGACTGAGGTTAGCATGGGAATATCATTCCCTATCAGGATGATGTCGTACAGTACGAGAAATACGACAGCACTCCCACTAACCCTTTTGTAAACATACGGTTCCTCTTCGTTTTTGATGAAATCAAACGTTTTGATTGCGTCATCGAAACGAGTGTTCCAACTCCGAGATGCTTGCTTTAGTCCATAGATGGACCTTTGCAGCTTGCAGACCTTGTGATCTCCATCACTGGAAGTGAAACCCAAGAGCTATATAGATATTTTCATCAAGATATCCATTCAGAAAAGCAGTTTTTACATCCATCTGCCAGATTTCATAATCATGAAATGCTGCAATGGCAAGCTATGTTCGGATGGATTTCAGCATGGCTACAGGTGAAAAGGTCTCCTGATAGTCAATGCCCTTGCGCTGACTGTCAAAATTCTGTTCGTCCTTTCCTGTCCACCTAAAAATATGCTAGACAGATCGTTGTTAGTGTTGGGGTATGTGGAGACCATTGGTGATGAAGAGAATTGAAGGAGAATCAATTCTGCATAATTCTGTCTGGCGGACTGTCGGAGTCAACTCGAGCTACAGTCGAGTCGACTCGGGAACAGTCGAGTCGACTCGGGAACAGTCGAGTCGATCCGGGAGGAGAAAGACCAGAAGACCGAGAAAACCATGTTTCTGTCTGGACTGTCAGAGTCGACTCGAGCTACAGTCGAGTCGACTCGAAGCATCGTCGAGTCGACTCGAGCTACAGTCGAGTCGACCCTAGATCGTGCCAGTTTTGTCCAGACATGCCAGAGTCGACTCGAACCACAGCCGAGTCGACTCGGGCTCGCGGAAAATCGTACGGACGATTTTCTTTTGGTGTTTTTTGGTAGCGTTTCGATGGCTATGATCATCTGAAGGTCTTGAGACTATATATAGGACTCATGAGAGCCCTAGGAGTAGAGATATTCAAGGATAATTTTTGAGAGAGACTCTTGTTTTGTGCGGCTAGGGTTCTAGAGAAGAAGAGGATTGGGATCCTACTTCTTGTGCAAAGGAAATTCTGTGTGAATCTCTTGTAGAGCGATCGCGTGTGATCGTTCGGGTGTGTGCTATCTCTGTAATCTGTTTATCCTAATTGAGATTTGGAGCGGTGGAGGACGTAGGCTACTTGTAGCCGAACCTCGTTACATCTTTGTGTTTGCTTTGCTATTTTCTTCCTATTTCTTCTTCTTTTGGTTTGATAATCCGCTGCGGTGCTCAAGTGTTTTACCCTATTGATACCACGGGGTAATCTTTTGCCCTTCGTAGCGGAAGCGAAGCGGTGATCCTTGAGTCCGGTGTCGAGGGAGCGAGAGAGTGCTTATCCGTTTGCTTCTCTCTTTGCTTGTCCGACGTTGGTGGTTGTACCGGTGTGAGTGGGTTCCGGTGCGGGTCGCTGCCAACAAGTGGTATCAGAGCTATTGGTATTCTGCAATGGCGGATGAAGGGAAGTTGCGAATTGAGAAGTTCAATGGCACGAACTTCGGATTTTGGAAGATGCAAATAGAGGATTATCTTTACCAGAAGGATCTCTATTTACCTCTTGGAGGTAGAGCGAAGAAACCAGAGAAGATGTCCGATGAAGACTGGGAGGTCCTCGATCGGAAGACGCTCGGCACCATTAGATTGTCACTTGCATCCCAAGTGGCATTCAACATCAAAAACGAGAAGACGACGATGGAGTTGATGGCAACATTGTCGCGGATGTACGAGAAACCCTCAGCATCAAACAAGGTATTTCTCATGAAGAGGTTGTTTAATCTTCGTATGAAAAATGGCGGCAGCGTAGCAGAATACTTCAACGAGTTCAACGGACTCACGGCCCAGTTGGAGTCAGTGGAGATTAGTTTTGACGATGAGATTCGGGCATTGCTAATCCTCTCCGGACTGCCTGATAGCTGGGAGGGCCTGGTGATGGCGGTGAGCAACTCTTCGGCGACGGGGAAGTTGATCTTTGATGACGTTGTGGGAGTGCTTCTGAGTGAAGAAGCAAGAAGGAAATCTTCTGGAGCTACGGAGTCGTCTGGAAGTGCACTAAACATCTCTAACCGGGGAAGACAAAAGAAGGACGGTCAATTTCGAAGCGACTCGAAGTCGAGATCCAGCAGGTCTCGAGCACCTCAGAACAAGGGAGCGAAGTGCTGGAACTGCGGAAAGATGGGGCACTTTAGGAGGGACTGCAAATCTCCTAAAGGGAAGCAAGGCGACCACACCGAAGGAGTCAGCAAGTATCTGGCAAATCTTGCTGAAAACGGTGACATGGATGCCCTCGTTCTATCTTTATCTACCGGTGACGAGTCTTGGGTGATAGACTCTGGCGCGTCTTTCCATGCTACATCCCAACAGAAGCTTCTTAAAGGATATGAGAAGGGAGACTTCGGCAAAGTCTACTTAGAGGATGGAGAGCCTTGCACCATACAAGGAAGGGGAAGCGCGGAAGTGAAGTTGATTTCTGGATCTTCACTTGAGCTTGAGGACGTACGGCACGTGCCTCAACTGCAGAGGAATCTGATTTCTGTTGGACAGTTGGCGAGCCAGGGGTACAAGACTATTTTCACAGCTGATCAGTGGAAGATATCCAGGGGTTCGTTGATGGTGGCTAGTGGCAAGAAGGTTGGGACACTTTATATCGCCAACGGCACGGAAAACTCTATTGGAGTTGCTGCAGCAGATGTGGACGCCAAGTTATGGCATTGCAGACTTGGGCACATGAGTTATCAGGGACTGGAGGTGATGCACCAGTTGAGAAAGCTGCAGGGTCTCAGGAGTGTTGAGATGGACTTCTATGAGGATTGTATTCTCGGAAAGCAGAAGCGTGTTTCATTCAACAAAGAAGGTAAACCTCGGAAGCAAGAAAAGGTAGATCTCGTGCACACGGATGTGTGGGGGCCTGCACCGGTTTCTTCCATTGGTGGATCTCAGTACTATGTTACTTTTATTGATGATGCTACCAGGAAGCTTTGGGTGTTCTTCTTGAAGCACAAGTCAGAGGTATTTGGGGTCTTCAGGAGATGGCAGGCAATGGTAGAACTCGAGACAGGAAGGAGGTTAAAATGCCTGAGATCAGACAACGGTGGTGAGTATTGTAGCAGAGAGTTTGAGGACTACTGTGCAGAGGCTGGGATCGTCAGGCAGAGGACAGTTCCAGGGACACCACAACAAAATGGAGTTGCTGAAAGGATGAACAGAACAATTAATGAGCGTGCCAGGAGTATGAGGATACATGCTGGATTGCCACAACAGTTTTGGGCAGAAGCAGTTAACACTGCTGCCTACTTGATCAACAGAGGGCCATCAAAGAAACTTGAATTTGGAATTCCTGAGGAAGCATGGACAGCGAAGAAGATTGATTTGGCGCACTTACGAGTATTCGGTTGTACCAGTTATGTCCATGTTGATTCCAATCAAAGAAGCAAATTAGACGCCAAATCAAAGAAGTGCATTTTCGTTGGATACGGAGGTCAACAGTTTGGGTATCGTTTTTGGGATCCCGAACACAGGAAGATCATTCGTAGTAATGATGTGGTATTTAATGAGAAAATGCAGCAGAGCACTGAATCAGAAACAAAACCTGTTGAGCCGTGTTTTGTGGATCCTGAAGAGGAGTCTACAAATTCTGGTCAGAAGACTCAGTCAGAGCAAGAACCTGAAGTATTGGCACCCTCTCCACAACTAAGAAGGTCCACTCGTAGTACTCATGGGAAGCCTCCTCAAAGGTATGATGGGACTCTTAGTTATTTGCTGCTCACAGATAATGGCGAACCTGAATGCTTCACGGAGGCATTGGAGGTTGATACCAGGAAGGAGTGGGAGTTGGCCATGGATGATGAGATGGAGTCATTGGAGCAGAATCAAACGTGGGATTTGGTGGATCTGCCCAAGGGGAAGAAAGCACTGTCAAACAAATGGGTTTACAGGCTGAAGGAAGAGCAGAATGGGAAGAAACGGTACAAGGCCAGGCTGGTTGTAAAAGGATTTCAGCAGAGAGCAGGTATCGACTTCACGGAGATCTTTTCTCCTGTAGTCAAGATGAGTTCTATTCGGGCGGTGCTGAGCATGGTGGCAGTAGAGAATCTTCACTTAGAGCAGCTTGATGTGAAGACAGCTTTTCTTCACGGAGATCTCGATGAGGAGATATATATGCAGCAGCCGGAGGGATACATTGCAGCTGGCACGGGTGACTTGGTTTGCAAATTGAAGAAAAGCCTCTATGGTTTGAAACAGGCGCCCAGGCAATGGTATCTCAAGTTCGATAGTTACATGCTTGAGATAGGATATAGGAGATGTTAGGAGGATCACTGTTGCTACTTCCGGACTTCGGTACATCTTATATTATCTTGCTATTATATGTTGATGACATGTTAGTTGCAGGAGCTAGCATGCATGAGATTGCAAAATTGAAGCTGAAGCTGTCAAGAAAATTTGCAATGAAGGATCTAGGAGCAGCAAAACAGATCCTTGGGATGCGGATCAGCAGAGATAGGTCTAAACATATCCTCAGACTATCTCAGGCGGAGTACATCAGCCGAGTACTCAAGAGATTCTGCATGGAGGGTGCCAAACCTGTTGGCACACCACTAGGTGCCCACTTAAAGCTTTCAAAAGGACAAAGTCCGAAGACGCGGGTGGAGGAGTGTCAAAAATCCCGTATGCATCGGCAGTGGGGAGCTTGATGTACGCTATGGTCTGTACGAGACCTGACATTGCTCAAGCAGTGGGAGTTGTGAGTCGCTTTATGAGCTGCCCAGGCTTGGAGCATTGGCGTGCGGTCAAATGGATACTGAGGTATCTGAGAGGCACGGAGCACATATCAATGTGCTATGGAGGTTCTGAGATCCGGTTACAGGGCTTTGTGGACTCAGACATGGCAGGGGACTTGGACGGCAGGAGGAGCACGACAGGGTACTTGTTCACCCTGGGCAGTGGAGCCGTCAGTTGGATTTCCAGGTTGCAACCAGTTGTTGCATTGTCGACTACGGAGGCGGAGTATGTGGCATCCACAGAGGCGTGCAAGGAACTAATATGGCTTCAGGGCTTGATGAAGGAGCTTGGGAAGGAGCAGAAGGATTGCATGTTATATTCAGATAATCAAAGTGCAATTCTTCTGGCAAAGAATTCAGCTTTCCATTCAAGGACGAAGCATATTGACATACGGTACCACTTTGTGAGGTCATTGCTCGAGCAGGGACTCGTCAAGTTGGAGAAGATTCATACAGTCAGAATCCTGCAGATATGTTGATGAAGGTCGTCACGGTGGAGAAGCTGAGGAGTTGTTTAGCTTCTGCTGGTCTTCATGCTTGAAGACGTTGAGGAGGCATCGTACCTATCTCACTAGGATGATTCAGTTTCAGTGGGAGCAGAGAGGAGAGCCAAGTAACAAGAGGATATACCCAAGGTCTCCAAGTGGGAGATTGTTGGGGTATGTGGAGACCATTGGTGATGAAGAGAATTGAAGGAGAATCAATTCTGCATAATTCTGTCTGGCGGACTGTCGGAGTCGACTCGAGCTACAGTCGAGTCGACTCGGGAACAGTCGAGTCGACTCGGGAACAGTCGAGTCGACCCGGGAGGAGAAAGACCAGAAGACCGAGAAAACCATGTTTCTGTCTGGACTGTCAAAGTCGACTCGAGCTACAGTCGAGTCGACTCGAAGCATCGTCGAGTCGACTCGAGCTACAGTCGAGTCGACCCTAGATCATGCCAGTTTTGTCCAGACGTGCCAGAGTCGACTCGAACCACAGCCGAGTCGACTCGGGCTCGCGGAAAATCGTACGGACGATTTTCTTTTGGTGTTTTTTGGTAGCGTTTCGATGGCTATGACCATCTGAAGGTCTTGAGACTATATATAGGACTCATGAGAGCCCTAGGAGTAGAGATATTCAAGGATAATTTTTGAGAGAGACTCTTGTTTTGTGCGGCTAGGGTTCTAGAGAAGAAGAGGATTGGGATCCTACTTCTTGTGCAAAGGGAATTCTGTGTGAATATCTTGTAGAGCGATCGCGTGTGATCGTTCGGGTGTGTGCTATCTTTGTAATCTGTTCATCCTAATTGAGATTTGGAGCGGTGGAGGACGTAGGCTACTTGTAGCCGAACCTCGTTACATCTTTGTGTTTGCTTTGCTATTTTCTTTCTATTTCTTATTCTTTTGGTTTGATAATCCGCTGCGGTGCTCAAGTGTTTTACCCTATTGATACCACGGGGTAATCTTTTGCCCTTCGTAGCGGAAGCGAAGCGGTGATCCTTGAGTCCGGTGTCGAGGGAGCGAGAGAGTGCTTATCCGTTTGCTTCTCTCTTTGCTTGTCCGACGTTGGTGGTTGTACCGGTGTGAGTGGGTTCCGGTGCGGGTCGCTGCCAACAGTTAGAACCGACGAACAAAAGTTAAATTTAAATTATACTCTTACCTTTTCTACTTGAAGAATAGCAGTTGTAAGAGGTCGATCCACAGGGAGACGATTGGAGTTGCATAAAAAAATTAGAACGTTCACTCGGATTCAAAATCGATTTTTGAATGATGGAAGAAAAACATTATGTTGGGGATATGAAATGATTTACTAATTGAAATTAACGGAAAGACATGTATTTAAATTCAAAAAGTATTTATATATTTAATGGAAAAGAAAAGCTTTGGCATAAATTAAAACGGATAATACAAGAAGATTGAAGCGAACACAAATTGCATAAAGGAACATTTAATGTATTGCATAAAAAATAGAAATTAAACGGAACCTAGAACAAGGATTGCACGAAAGGAAATTGCTTGACTTTATGAAAAGAAAACTAATTACAAAAAGTAAAAAGGAAGATTGGACATGAAGCCTGATGCTTCTTTATTCTGCAAATAAAAAATAAAATAAAAATAAGAAAATTTCTTTCTCTCCCACGATGGAAAAACCTTCCTTCTTCTTTTTTTTTTATTATTCTTTTCCTTCAAGAACAGAGCATGGCTCTGTTCTTTCCTCTGTCACTTGGCCCCCAACCGAGCTCCTCTCCCCCTCTCTCACGGTGGAACATAAAATACTAATTTTTCTTTTTTTTTTCTTTCTTCTTCCCAAAAGAACAGAGCATCCCCTATTCTTTTCTTTCTCTCTTCTCTCCCAAGCCGATGGCCTCCCTCCTCCCTGGTTCTTAGCCTCCACCAAGCACACCCCCTTGGCCTTTCTTTTTCTCTCCTTGCCGACCTCCTCCCTTCTTATAGCCCTTGGATGAAGGCTGGGAGAAGCGGATCCGTGGACGGGTGCTGAAATTGGGCGCGGGAGGCTGGGGATGCGCTGGCAGTGACGGCTCCGAGATGGCTGGGCTGCGTTCGAAACGGGCGCCTGGGATTTGGGACGCTGCATCGATCGCGGGGAGGCTGAGATGTTGTTGAAATCCGGAATGGCAGCTTTGGGGTGGTTCCTTGATGGCTGGGAAACAGTGGAAATGGGAGGCTGAGACGGCGGCTTGATCACAGCACGGGATCACGGAATGGAGCTGGGATCTGCCTTGCTGGGAGGCTGCTGGGTTTTCGGATCGCGGAAGGAAGGCGGGGACTGATCGTGGGTGCAAGGAAGGAAGGCACGGACGCGTGAGAGCATGATCATCGGGATCACACGCGGAAGAGGAAGGTGGGGGCGCTGGCTTCCTTCCTCGGGTGCTGCTGGCACGGATGCTTGGATGCGGAGGAGAAGATCACGGACGCGTGAGGGGAGTCGCTGATTTGGGATGATGGGATTCCGGGCGTGAGGGGACGCGTGAGGGGAGTCGCTGCTTTCATACCATGCTCTAGGTGCTTGTTTCAAACCATAAAGTGCTTTGTTCAATTTATATACATGATTAGGGTATTGATGATTTTCAAAACCAGGAGGTTGTTCTACATATACCTCCTCATTAATATACCCATTTAAAAATGCACTTTTTACATCCATTTGAAATAATTTGAAGTCCTTAGAGCATGCAAATGCTAATAATAATCTAATTGCCTCGAGTCTAGCTACAGGAGCAAAGGTTTCATCAAAATCTATACCTTCTTCTTGATTATACCCCTTTGCTACTAGTCTAGCCTTATTCGTTATTACAATTCCATTTTCATCAAGTTTGTTTTTATATATCCATTTGGTACCTATGATTGAATATTCAGGAGGTCTTTCAACTAGATTCCATACCTTGTTTCTAGTAAATTGGTTTAATTCTTCTTGCATTGCATTTATCCAATTTACATCTTTTTCAGCTTCTTCTATGTGTTTGGGCTCAAAATGTGAAACGAAAGCTAGATGATTGTTTAAGTTCCTAAGAGATGCTCTAGTCCTAACAGGTTGAGATGGATCATCTAGAATTAATTCCTTAGGATGCCCGTGAGCAAACCTCCAAGCCTTAGTTAGCCCATGATCCATAATAGCCTCTTGGCTTGATGATGCATTTCCAATTAATTTTTGATTATCATCTTGTAATATCATCTCATCTATCTTTTCTTCAAGAATTTCAGCATCATCATCAAGATTAACTCTCTTACTAGAAGAGATATCACTAGAATCATCAAAAACGACATGTATGGATTCTTCTATAACTAGGGTTTTTTTTATTAAAGACTCTATAGGCTTTACTAGTTGTAGAGTACCCCAAGAATATACCCTCATCCGATTTAGAGTCAAATTTTCCTAGATTATCTTTCCCATTATTATGAACAAAACACCTACATCCAAAGATATGAAAATAGTTCACTTTTGGTTTTCTGTTTTTCCAAAGTTCATAAGGTGTTTTCCTTATAATGGGTCTTAATAAAACTCTATTTAATATATGACATGAGGTATTTATGGCTTCTCCCCAAAAGTACTTAGGAAGATTACTTTCACATAACATGGTTCTAGCCATTTCCTCTAGAGTTCTATTTTTTCTTTCCACAACTCCATTTTGTTGTGGTGTCCTAGGTGCAAAAAAATTATGAGTTATCCCCTTTTTACTACAAAACTCATCAAATAAATGATTTTCAAATTCGGTTCCATGGTCACTTATAATAGCTATGACTGAAGTGTCTCTAGCATTTGTTACTTCTTTATGAAATTTCTTGAAAATTGAAAATGCTTGATCCTTATGACCTAAGAACATGACCCAAGTGTATCTAGAATAATCATCTACGATAACTAGACCATATTTATTTCCACCTAGACTTGTGGTTCTAGTTGGTCCGAATAGGTCCATGTGTAGTAGTTCTAGAGGTCTAGAGGTAGAGACACAATTTATAGATTTAAAGGAGTTCCTTGATTGTTTGCCAAATTGACATGCTTCACATATTTTATTCTTTTCAAACTTTAGTTTTGGCAAACCTATCACGGAATCTCTTTTAACTAGTTTTGATATGGTGTCCATGCTTGCATGACCTAACTTACGGTGCCATAACCAACTAGCATCATTTTTCTTAGTTTCATTAACAACTAAACATGGGTTATGTTTGGCAAGATCCTCAAGGTCTATAACATACACATTTCCACGTCTTATTCCTTTAAAAACTAAACTATTGTCATTTGGGTTTGTTATGATGCATAGTGATGGTTTAAACATAACATCATAACTTCTATCACACAATTGACTAATGCTTAGTAGATTATGCTTAAGACCATCAACATATCGAACATTATCAATAAAAGTTGAAGGGGTAATTTGTACTTTACCTATACCAATGATGTGACCTTGGTTATTGTCTCCAAAAGTCACAGCACCTCCCTTCTTAGCTTCAAGGGTGAAGAATTGATCCTTGTCACCCGTCATGTGTCTTGAGTAGCCACTGTCCAAGTACCAACAATTTTTGTCGACTTTGGCTGCAAGACACTCCTACACAAGCAAATCATATAGTTTTAGGTACCCAAGTTTTCTTGGGTCCTTCATGGTTAGTAGTGTTGGTTCCTTTTGGAACCCAAATTCTTTTAATTTTTCTTTTAGTTTTTCCTTTCCTATAATCACATACATTTGCTTTATGTCCTAAAGTTCCACAACAAAAACAGGTTATTTTCTTAGTTTTACTTTTCCCTACTTTAACAAAGAAGTTACTAAGGAGTTTTTGCTTATTTTTAGGTTTATACCCTAAACCCGCTCTATTGAATACAGCTCGTTGACTATTAAGTATCATCTCTAATTTTTTTGAGCTATATGTAAATTTTTCTACAATGGGCTTGTATTTTTCAAGTTCTAGCGTCAATTTTTGTTTTTCTGTTTTTAAATCATTTAGTTCTTTTGTGAGACTCTCATTTATATGTTTATTGTTTTTGGGTTCTAATGTTCCTTTGTTCAGCCTTTCATTTTCTTTAGTTAAGGTATTATTCTTTTGTATCAAGATTTGGTTGCTTGTTTTAAGTTCTGCATTTTCTTTGATAAGAACATCTTTATCCTTAACTAATGAATCATACTTACGGAGATGAGTTTGGTTAGTTACTTTTAGTTCTTTATTTTTAACATTTATTGTTTTGTATTCATCCATTAATTCATTGAAAGCATCATATAATTCATCGAAAGTAAAATCTAAATGTGGTGCGGATGTTACCTCATTGTCGTTGGCCATAAAACACAGATTGGCCTTTTCTTCTTGTTCTTCATCCGATGATGATGATGAGGTGTCGGAGTCCGATAGGGTGGAGACGAGGACTTTCTTCTTCTTGTACTTGCTCCCCTTTTTCAGCAAGGGACACTCAGCTCTGAAGTGCCCCGGCTTCTTGCACTCATAACAACCGATCCCCTCATTTTTCCTTTCCTTACCTTTATCCTTGTGATAGGAATTTGAGGGGCCTCTCCTTTGATGTGAGGATTTCTTCCGGTTGATGAATCTTCTGAACTTACGCACGAGAAGAGCCTCATCATCTCCCTCATGATCTTCTTCTTCACTGCTGCTACTGCAAGACACGTCTTTGTTAGATGATGTAGATTTGAGAGCTATTACCTTTTTCTTATGGGAGGACTCTTCTTCGCTGTGTTGCTTCATTGTTAGCTCGTGCGTCATTAGGGATCCAAGAAGCTCCTCAAGTGGTAGCTTGTTCAAGTCCTTGGCTTCTTGGATTGCCGTCACTTTGGCTTCCCATGACCTTGGTAGACAGCGAAGAATCTTTCTGACAAGATCACTGTTAGTATAGTTTTTGCCAAGGCTTTTTAGGCCATTGACAATGTCAGTAAATCTAGTGAACATGCAAGTGATTGTTTCATTAGAATCCATCTTAAATAGTTCATACTTATGAACCAATATATTTATTTTGGATTCTTTGACTTGATTCGTGCCCTCATGGGTCACTTCGAGTCTATCCCAAATCTCTTTTGCAGAATTGCAAGTAGAGACCCTATTGAATTCATTCCTATCTAATGCACAGTAAAGCACATTCATTGCTTTGGCATTGAGTTGTGCCTTTCTCATGTCATGGTCATCCCAATCCTTTTCAAGTTTGGGTACAGTGACACCCTCTACATAGATGGATGGGATGTATGGTCCATTTAATATAATGGTCCACATCTCATAGTCTTGGGCTTGGATAAATATTCTCATCCTAGCCTTCCAATATGAGTAGTCGGATCTATTAAAGAATGGGGGTCTTTGGGTGGACTGACCCTCAATGTGGAAAGATCCAAATGGGGTTGTCATTTTGATCTTTTACTCTTAGGGTAGAAGAGTTTAGGCTCTAATACCACTTGTTGCCCAGATAGACAACCCAAGAGGGGGGGTGAATTGGGTTTTAAAATAATTTTGCAATTAAAACGTTTGTGGATGACTAATTAATACTGTTGCAAGATGATTAATTAGTTGCTATGTGCTGTGAGTGAAATGAGAGTAAGAGAGAGAGACACAAGCAATCACAAACACAATGTTTTTATAGTGGTTCGGAGCTAACCCTTGCTCCTACTTCCACTCCCCAAGTCTCACTTGGGAATTCACTATAACCCCTCGGATTACAGCCGGTTGTTTTCCAAGCTCACAACCAAACTTGTTGTTTTACGAGGTCACAACGAACTCGGTCGGTTTTCCCAGGCTCACCGACTAGAACCACCCCGATTGTTTCTCCGGGATCACAATCGAATCCTTACACCATTGGTTTCAACCTAGGCTCACCAACAAACCTATATACCCTTGATTCAATCCCTTGATTGAATCAAGTAAGGACAAGATGGAAAGAACAAAGACAAATAGAAAAACAGAGCTTCTAAAAAGCAGATATACAGCGATATTAATAAGAGTAAAGTTAAGAGCCCTCAAACACGTTTGAGTTGGAGAAGAGAAGGGCTTCTTGAACTTTGGGTCTCCTCTTGAAAATCTGGAAGACTTGAAGGCAGGAGGAGACTTCTTTTAATGCTGGGAAGAGTCGGTTGAATGGAGTTAATGGCCCTCTTCCTTCTTTTCCGTTGAAATCAGTTTGCCGAGAAAGGATGCTTGATTTCTTTGAGTGGAATGGTACTTCTCTGCCTTGCTACAGTCCTCTGTGGTTATTTAAGCCATCCCCCACGAAAACTAGCCGTTAGACACATTTTTCTGCCCGTTCTGCACACTCTGCACATCCTGACAATGTGTCCGTTGGGGTCGGAGTCGACTCTCGCGATCTGGAGTCGACTCGGCTGTAACAGGAGTCGACTCATGCTTTTCTGGAGTCGGCTCGGCCACTATTCCGAATTTGAATTAAAGTGACCTCCTCGACTGGGAGTCGACTCAACTTAACCCGGAGTCGACTCGCCAAAAACTGGAGCTGACTTGGCATTCTTGGAGTCGGCTCATCCCATGGAATTCATGGAGCTATTTTTCAACTTGGCCCACTCGAGTCGACTCGACAGTCCTGGGAGTCAACTCGGCGCTCAGAGCCCGAACTCCCTATCTTCTGTCTTTTGGCGTAGCGCTGCCTTGGAGTCGACTCGAGCTGTCTTGGAGTCGACTCGGCTCTCAGAGACAACAATTTGGTCTTCTGTCTTTTTGGGGTCGCGTTGTCTCGGAGTCGACTCGCGCATTGCGGGAGTCGACTCGAATCTCAGTGTCCGAAAACTGCTCTCTGACTTTTGCCTTGAATACAACTGAGAGTCGACTCTCGCTTTCTTTGGAGTCGACCTGCCAACCATCGGAGTCGACTCACGTTCCTCAGGAGTCGACTCGGCTCTCAGGGTCGAAACTTGCTCTCTGACTTTTTGTCTGTAACTCCCTGGAGTCGACTCAAACTACTCCGGAGTCGACTCGGTAAGCATCGGAGTCGACTCGCGCACTTCAGGAGTCGACTCGCTGACAGGTTTTAAATTGTGTCTTTCTGTTCATCTGTCTGTTCTCAGTCGGAGTCGACTCGTAATGTTCCGGAGTCGACTCGAGCCCGTGCCAGTGCTTCTGATACGCTTGGAGTCGACTCGTAATATCCCGGAGTCGACCGAGTCTCAGACTTTGGTTCAAACTGACTTCTTAACTTATCCAAAATATCTTGAACCGAATCTAGAAATACTTAGATAAGATTTTCACTGAAACACTCGATTGAATTCATTAGTAAACAAAAGATATACTCAAATGCTTTGAGCTCATCAAAATCAAATAGGGTTATAATCAATCACTCCACAATATCACGGAATGGAGCTGGGATCTGCCTTGCTGGGAGGCTGCTGGGTTTTCGGATCACGGAAGGAAGGCGGGGACTGATCGTGGGTGCAAGGAAGGAAGGCACGGACGCGTGAGAGCATGATCATCGGGATCACACGCGGAAGAGGAAGGTGGGGGCGCTGGCTTCCTTCCTCGGGTGCTGCTGGCACGGATGCTTGGATGCGGAGGAGAAGATCACGGACGCGTGAGGGGAGTCACTGATTTGGGATGATGGGATTCCGGGCGTTGTTGGCACGGTGGCTGGCACGGTGAGAACTTCCTTCTTTGGTTGCTGGGAAGGAGCGGAAGGTGGGCTGCTGGCACGCGATCTCTGGGAGCTTGGATCACGGCTTGAATAGGGAAGGAGGATAGCTGCGTTGGAAGGAGCAGGGAGACACCAAGTTCCATCCAATTAGTCATATAGAAAAAAATAGTGTGATATGAAATTTGGCTTGTAGACGGGTCATCTATTCTGGCTGGAGGTCAAGTGCAATTCTTTCAAGTCATGGGTCACCCAGCACCTTATAGTTATGATATAGCCAATTTAGATTTGCCCAAAATTATTTTCCAAAAGCACAAAAGAAATAGACCCGATTCGGACCCAAACCCGACTCGGATCCGAACCCGACTCGGACCCGATTTGAAGTCAAATTTGTACTCAATGTGCATTTTATCTCTAATTTATACTAATCTATGTTAAACCCAAATATAATATTAATCCAGTGAATTTATCATTATCGGTTAACAATAACACTAATTTTAGTAACATGTAGGTCGCACTTTTGTGCTCTCATCACAACCCCCAACTAGCTTATTGCTAGTCTCTAGCAATTCAGTGCGAAAATGATAAAATGAGAGAGCAAAAGTGTTATTTATTATATAAATATCCTAAGATAAATACTCACTTTCGTAGAGCATTACGATTGCACTTAGCATGTGCAACAAGCCGTTAAACCCCTAGGTTACCCTAGTGGACGAGTATTGTCTCGTGAGGGTTTGCAGTAAAGTTACCCACAAACTTCAATCCCAAAATAAAATTTGGTTTGTGAAATGAAAGTCTTATTTTAAGTACATAACTGATAAGAATTTCAAAAGCACACAAGGTTTTAATTACTAAGTAGCCCAATTTCTAGGTTAGTATGCAATTTAAGTTGAAGTTATTAAGTTTTCCGTTAGGAAGTTGTAAGACTTATTTATACTTGAGTGCTCAGTGAAGTTTGGACCATGCACAAGCTAAGGTTTTGGATCTCCAAAATATCGCTAATATTAGTAGTTTCCAAGAATTGGTCGGACAAGACCTATTTGCTGATTCAAAATCATCTTTTCTGCAGGATTTCGAGAGCTGTGGATGTTTACTTTAATACCTCATGGGCTTTATCTGTAATATTTCAGTTTACTCGAATTTTTACAACGACAGCTTTCACACTATTGTCTTTCTTAAGGTCAGTATACATTTTTCTTTTTATTTTTTTTGTTTCGTTTTTTTTTTTGCATTAAAGAGAAATGATAATGTATATATTGTGCACTTTTACTCCTGTGATGATTCCTCCATGTAGCGAGCAATTAGTCGACAATTCTCACACCAGTTGGCATGAGGTGTCGGGCATCAAGACTCTCCTACGGACCTATGCTCGGGTTCCTCATCACAAGCCCGCTGACCTTTGACAATAGGTAGCCCTTTTCGATGTACCTGACTAAATCCACCATTTTTTTTTTGGATCAGAAAAAGATGGTTCATCAGAATTCGAGGTTGCTACTATATTCTCAACACAATGTCGAACCTCTACCTTAGAAAATGCAGGTCCGATGTGTTGTGAAATTCAAAGCACTAATTAGCTTACAACTCACTAAAAGGAACTTAATAAAAAGAACTCACTTTGCACTACTTCCAACTAGTCATTGGGCTCTTAGATTTTATATACCTTGTGTGTTGTATATTTTTTTTTCAAAAATTTTTACTAAAAACTTTTTTTTTAATAAAATTTCAAATGCGTAAAAATACCCCCAAACCTAAATCTAACATTGTCCTCAATGTTAAAGAAAATTTAAAGCAGTAAGAGGACAGAGGAGAAGTACCTGATATGGGTGGGTTAATTGAAAGTTGGGGCAAAATCCCCCAAACCTGCATGTTAGTAATTTATTGATGATTTTTTTTTTTTAAAGAAACTTACATGTTGGGTTGCCTCCCAAAGAGCGCTAAGTTTTATGTCTTCAGCCAGACAATTCCGATTTACTCATAATAGATAGGGTCAGTCAGAAGTGTCTCCTCGACTTCTGGACTCAGATACTCAAGGTATGGTTTTAAACGATGTCCATTGACTTGAAAGGACCTACCATCCTTGGTATTGCATATTACTACTGCACCATGCGGGTGCACTTTCTCTACTGTGTATGGGCCAGTCCAGCGAGATTTAAGTTTTCCAGGAAATAGATGTAACCGAGAATCATATAAGAGAACTTTTTGTCCTTGGTAAAACTCTTTACGAGTAATCATTTTATCATGCATGACTTTCATGCGATCCTTGTACTTCTTAACACACTCGTAAGCATCGTTCCTAATTTCTTCAAGCTCGTCGAGCTGAAGCTTTCTATGTTCTCCTGCCTTGTCGAGATCGAAATTTAGGCGTTTGATTGCCCAATACGCCTTGTGTTCTAACTCGACAGGTAAATGGCAAGCCTTGCCATAGACAATCCTATATGGGGACATTCCAATTGGTGTTTTGTAGGCCGTTCGATATGCCCACAATGCATCTGTTAACCTAAGGGACCAATCCTTTCGAGATGGATTGACAGTTTTTTCGAGGATGGTCTTGATTTCTCTATTGGAAATCTCAACTTGTCCACTTGTTTGTGGATGATATGGTGTACCGACCTTATGGGTGATGTTGTACTTCCTAGCAAGGGCTTTAAAAATTCTATTGCAAAAATGTTTCCCCCCATCACTAATGATAGCACGAGGGGTGCCAAAGCGAGCGAAGACAGATTCCTTAAGAAACTTGATCACTACTTTATGATCATTGGTCTTACATGCGACAGCCTCAATCCACTTGGACACATAGTCAACAGCTAGGAGTATGTACTGGTGCCCAAATGACAAAGAAAAAGGACCCATAAAATCAATACCCCAAACATCAAAGATTTCTACAATTAAGATCGGGTTCAGGGGCATCTCATTTTTTCTTGAAATTTTTTCTAGTCTTTGACATCGGTCACATGATTTGCAATACTCGTGTGAGTCATGAAATAGTGTGGGCCAATAGAATCCACACTGCAAAACCTTTGCAGCCGTCTTTTTACCACTGAAATGACCACCACAGGCATGGTCATGACAAAAGGAAAGGACTTTCCTTTGTTCGTATTCAGGAATACACCGTCGGATGATCTGATCAGGGCAATATTTAAATAGGTATGGTTCATCCCAAAAATACCACTTCACACGAGCTAGGAAGCGACATTGCTCCTGTTTGGTCTAAGAGCTAGGCATTTGTTCAGTAACGAGGTAGTTGACTATGTCAGCATACCATGGAACATTGGTATGGGACATCATCATTAGTTGTTCATCCGGAAAAGTTTCGGATACAGGTAATGATTCTGCAGATGACTCAACAATTAGTCTGGACAAGTGGTCAGCTACTACATTTTCAGATCCCTTTTTGTCTCGAATTTCGAGATCAAATTCCTGGAGCAATAGGATCCAACGAATGAGCCTTGCCTTAGCATCCTTCTTTGTGAGAAGGTACTTAAGGGCGGCATGATCAGAATAAATAAGAACCTTAGATCCTATCAGGTAGGGGCGAAATTTATCTAGAGCAAAAACAACTGCCAACAATTCTTTTTCAGTGGTGGAATAGTTGAGTTGGGCGTCATTTAGAGTTTTGCTTGCATAATGAATAACATGGGGAAGCTTCTCTACTCGCTGACCTAAGACAGCACCTATGGCATAATCGGATGCATCACACATGATTTCAAAAGGACGAGTCCAATCAGGACTCCTTATGATGGGTGCTGAAGTTAGTTCGGACTTTAGTCTTTCGAAAGCAGTTATACAAATTGGCAAAAAATTAAAAGTAACATCTTTCGCCAACAAATCGCATAAGGGTTTCGACAATTTACTGAAATCCTTGATAAAGCGGCGGTAAAAACCCGCATGCCCTAAAAAGGATCTGACTTCCCTAACAGTTTTGGAAGGTGGCAATTTAGCAATTAATTCTACTTTGGCCTTATCCACCTCAATTCTCCTTTGTGACACAATGTGTCCTAAAACAATACCTGATTCTACCATGAAATGACACTTCTTCCAGTTAAGAACTAAGTTTTTCTGTTTACAGCGTTCTACAACAAGTGTCAAGTGGTGTAGACATTCCTCAAAATTTGATCCAAATACAGAAAAATCATCCATGAAAACTTCTAAAAATTTCTCCACCATGTCGGAGAAAATACTCATCATACACCGTTGGAATGTAGCTGGTGCATTGCATAGCCCAAAAGGCATGCGACGATAGGCAAACGTGTCATAAGGACAGGTGAATGTGGTTTTCTCTTGATCCTCACGTGCGATAGGGACTTGGTTATATCCAGAATAACCATCGAGGAAACAGTAATGGGAGTGGCCAGCTAGCCGTTCTAGCATTTGATCGATGAAGGGTAGAGAAAAGTGGTCTTTCCTAGTCATGGCATTAAGCTTCCTATAGTCGATGCATACTCGCCATCCCGTTTGGACTCGAGTAGGGACTAACTCATTGTGATCATTTTTCACCACAGTGATGCCAGACTTTTTAGGTACGACTTGAACTGGGCTTACCCATTGACTATCAGAAATAGGGTATATAATCCCTGCATCTAAAAGCTTGATGACCTCGGCTCGAACTACGTCCTTCATGATTGGATTAAGTCGCCTTTGTGGTTCTCTAGAAATTTTTGCATCTTCTTCTAGATGGATTTTATGTTGGACCACAGAAGGACTAATCCCCTTAATATCAGTTGTAGACCAACCGATAGCTTCCTGATTCTTCCTAAGGATACTTAACAGCTTCTCTTCCTATTCTTTAGTTAGATTCGATGCAATTATAACAGGTAAGGTCTTGTTTTCTCCAAGAAATGCATACTTCAAGTTTTCTGGAAGGTCTTTGAGTTCTAGTTGTGGAGGTTTGACATTGGATGACACTAGCTGAGATTCCGAAATAGGCAATGATTCAAACTTGGTGGCCCATCTGCTAGTATCCATCACAGGAATGGAATCTAACAATGCATTAACCTCTTGACTTGACTCACAATCTTGACCAAAATTAGCCAAACATCTTTCTAATGGGTCAGAATAACTCGACTCTTCAAAAGAACTGCTAATTATATTCTCAATCATGTGAATTTCTTCCAAATCGTCCATCTCAGTTGACTGACTACTACTATGAAAAACATTGAGCTGTACAGTCATGTTCCCAAAGGCTAGAGTCATTATTCCATTTCGGCAACTAATCACAGCATTTGAAGTGGCCAAAAATGGTCTACCTAGGATCACCGGGATGTGACTTTCTGGATTTTTTACTGGTTCAGTTTCAAGGACTACAAAATCCACAGGGTAGTAGAATTCATTAACTTTTACAATCACATCCTCTACAATTCCTTTGGGATACTTCACAGTCCTATCTGCTAATGATAAGGTAATGTTTGTGGGTTTTAATTCTCCCAAACCTAGTTCGGTGTAGACATAATAGGGTAATAGGTTTACACCTGCTCCTAAGTCTAGTAGGGCTCTCCGAATGATGATGTCTCTTATTTTAATTTCAACAGTGGGGCAACCAGGGTCTTTGTATTTTGGAGCAATCTGTTGTTGAATAAGAGATGAGGCTTGTGCCACCATCACAGCTTGCCTAGGAATACTGGTTTTCCTTTTCACCGTGGTTAGGTCTTTTAAGAATTTTGTATAAGAGGGGATCTGTCTGATGGCATCAAGGAAGGGTAAATTTATTTGAACATTTTTAAAGACTTCCATGATTTCATCATACTGAGATTTTTTTCTTGAGTCTTGTATTCTACTAGAAAAGGGAGCCTTAGGTGTGTAAGTCTCTATTGGTTTCTCCTCTATTCCTTGTGTTCCCTGTTCTTGTGCCTTTTTCTGGGTGGGGTTTGGTTCATGCTTTTCTTCTTTTTTTTGCACAGGAAGTTGGACTTTGTTGTCCACTTGCTTGCCAGATCGTAAAGTGGTAATTGCCTGAACTTCATGGGTAGGGTTTCCATTAGAATCAATATAAAACTGGCCTCTCGGCCCTTGATTCTGTTGCCTACTAGGGTTAGGCACTGGCTGACTAGGTAATTCACCTCTCTTCCTATCCCCTAGAGAGTTAGCTATTTGGCTCAGACTAACCTCAAGTTTTGCAATCGCTTGCGCATGGAATTGGTTAGTCTGGGTTTGAGCTATGTTGGTCTGTTGTTGTTGTTGGATGAAGTCTTGTTGCTGCTTCATCATGTTAGCCATCATGGCTTCTAATGATGTAGTTTGCTGAGGGATAGGGGCACTATAAGTAGGAATAGGTGGAGCCAATGATTGGTTTATTTGTGATGGACCTATCCTAGAAAAATTCTTCTGAAAATTTGGTGGACCACCTTGATGCTGAATAGGTTCATTTTGCTTGTATGAGAAATTTGGGTGGAACCTATTATCAGGGTGGTAGACTGGGCTGAATGAATTGGGAGTGGGCTTCTTGAAGGCACTATATGAGTTAAGAGCATTTGCCTGCTCAGCCTTAATGTTGAGTAAACTAGGACAACACTCCACTAGATGCTCAGAACTATTACACAAGATACATAAACTATGTGACTCGTGATCCACTTTCATGATGGGATTTAACTCTTTATATGAACTCGAGCTAGTGAAAACAGTGAAAGCATCAAACTTTTTGCTTAAGTTGTTCATTCCAGTCACCAGATTGGACATGACATTTTTGAGTTCTGGGTCTGCTTTCATTTCATAATTATCCGGTTTTCTAGACCCGAACTCATCTCTATTTACTTCCTCACCATAGCTACTCCAATTTTGGGCGTTCTCGGCTAAATCAACAAGAAATTCATAGGCTTGATCCGGGGTTTGGTCCATGAACCTACCTTTGTGCATAGACTCGATCATGTTTCTATGTGCCGGAGGTAGTCCTTTGTAAAAGAAATGTACTAGATCAGCCTTGTCAAGCCCATGGTGGGGGCACTTGACCAAAAGATCATGGAATCTTTCCCATAGTTGGAAAAATTCCTCCTCAGATTTTCCTCTAAAAGTTCTGATTGCATCCTTAATTTTTTCAGTTTTTACCATGGGATAGAACTTAGCCATGAACTTCCTAGATAGTTGTTCCCATGATGTGATGGAATTTGAAGCTAGGGAATACAGCCATGCAGCAGCACGATCCTCTAAAGTCATGGGAAATAACCTTAATTTAATACCCTCTTCATCTAAATTTTGATTTCTAAACGTTTGACAGATTGTCAAAAAATTTGTTTAGATGAATATAGGGTTGTTCACTCTCGAACCCATGAAACTTGGGTAACATGTTTATTGTTGCAGCTCAAATCTCGAATTGGGCTGCATTATTAATTGGTAATACTATGCAAGTAGGGGGACTAGCGGATGCGGGTGCAAACAATTCATTTAGGGTTCTAATATGTTCACCCATTGTAGAGATCGACGGTTGGTTTACAGTTCGCAGGTTGTGATGAAAAGTTCTTTCAATCTCAGGATCAAATGGGGTTAACTTATCCCTTAATGACCTTCTACCATGCATACATTTTCCACAACTTAATTAGATTCGACTCCTACAATGAACGAAATCCTAAAAGAAGAGAAGGGCTAGACACAGATGACCACAACCAACACCACACAACAATTTGACCCTATTAGTCTTAGAACTAAGTGAGGTTTAGTAGCTTCTTAAATCTAGTTGCACAGAGATGTATCAGGTTAAAAAGTTCCTGAAATTCTCTTCTAGATTAGACAGCTCCTAATCTCCCTTTCAGATTAAGCTTGAGCTTACCAGTTAAGCAATCCAGTAATCAGTGACCAGGAAAGTCCCGGGGTGTGTGGAGGTGCCAGAAGGGATACACCGATACCACAATATCCGTAACAGTTCTCACTGTTATA
Organism: Phoenix dactylifera; assembly: GCF_009389715.1. NCBI lineage: Eukaryota > Viridiplantae > Streptophyta > Magnoliopsida > Arecales > Arecaceae > Phoenix > Phoenix dactylifera. The sequence continues at coordinate 259,818 of NW_024067849.1, forward strand.
AAACTTTCCTAGACATCACCAATTACAAAATTCTCACTGGAGTGGCTTTCAGCCGCTTCTTTCCAAGAGCCTAATTGAGCTCGAAAACCCTAATGCCAACGTCTAATTTGATTTTAATTTAATTTGGCTTAGGATAAGTATGCAAGGTGGTGATTTTTGGGCTAAGGACAGGTAATGACTTTCCGACCTTATCTTTTTAATGGGTTTTGCCCTTAATTACTTTATGCAAATGCTTAATACTAAATGCAGCAAATAATCAATATTTTTTAAAGTTTATGCAATGTCATTAGGTTGTATTGATTAAATGAGCAATCAATAAATTATATTTTTTTATTATTTTTTTTATAATTTTTTTTATTATTCTTTTTATTTTTTTTATATAGCAATAACTTGAATGTAAACTAAACACAATTCTTATGTGTCAGTCAATCTCCGAATGCCCGTTGAATAGGCTCGGGAGATTACTCCGTGAGGAGTCCCAATAGAGGTATGATAACCTCGGGGGATTGCACCCTATCAATTACTAGCAAAAATAATAATTTTTTTTATATATATATTTTTTTGATTTAATTAAAATTTTTTCTCTTTTTAAACTTCAAATTTCGAATCTCAGAATTCAAATTTTGAATTTAAAATTTTTTTGAATTTTTTTTTGAATTTTATTTTTTTTGAATTTTAAATTTCGAATTTCAAATTTCAGAATTTAATAACTACGAAATTATTAACTAAAAATTATCAAAATAAGGAAAATTAATAAAAATAAAAATAAAAACTTACTACCGGAGTACGTTCACTCCGGGCATCCAAAATTTGATTTGATCTTCGTGATCGTTCTTGCTTCTCGATTTGCCTCCCCGGCAACGGCGCCAAAATTCTGTTCGTCCTTTACTGTCCACCTAAAAATATGCTAGACAGATCGTTGTTAGAACCGACGAACAAAAGTTAAATTTAAATTATACTCTTACCTTTCCTACTCGAAGAATAGCAGTTGTAAGAGGTCGATCCACAGGAAGACGATTGGAGTTGCATAAAAAAATTAGAACGTTCACTCGGATTCAAAATCGACTTTTGAATGATAGAAGAAAAACATTATGTTGGGGATATAAAATGATTTACTAATTGAAATTAACGGAAAGACATGTATTTAAATTCGAAAAGTATTTATATATTTAATGGAAAAGAAAAGCTTTGGCATAAATTAAAACGGATAAAGACAAGAAGATTGAAGCGAACACAAATTGCATAAAGGAACATTTAATGTATTGCATAAAAAATAGAAATTAAACGGAACCTAGAACAAGGATTGCACGAAAGGAAATTGCTTGACTTCATGAAAAGAAAACTAATTACAAAAAGTAAAAAGGAAGATTGGACATGAAGCCTGATGCTTCTTTATTCTGCAAACAAAAAATAAAATAAAAATAAGAAAATTTCTTTCTCTCCCACGATGGAAAAACCTTCCTTCTTCTTTTTTTTTATTATTCTTTTCCTTCAAGAACAGAGCATGGCTCTGTTCTTTCCTCTGTCACTTGGCCCCCAACCGAGCTCCTCTCCCCCTCTCTCACGGTGGAACATAAAATACTAATTTCCCTTTTTTTTCTTTCTTCTTCCCAAAAGAACAGAGCATCCCCTGTTCTTTTCTTTCTCTCTTCTCTCCCAAGCCGATGGCCTCCCTCCTCCCTGGTTCTTAGCCTCCACCGAGCACACCCCCTTGGCCTTTCTTTTTCTCTCCTTGCCGACCTCCTCCCTTCTTATAGCCCTTGGATGAAGGCTGGGAGAAGCGGATCCGTGGACGGGTGCTGAAATTGGGCGCGGGAGGCTGGGGACGCGCTGGCAGTGACGGCTCCGAGATGGCTGGGCTGCGTTCGAAACGGGCACCTGGGATTTGGGACGCTGCATCGATCGCGGGGAGGCTGAGATGTTGTTGAAATCCGGAATGGCAGCTTTGGGGTGGTTCCTTGATGGCTGGGAAACAGTGGAAATGGGAGGCTGAGACGGCGGCTTGATCACAGCACGGGATCACAGAATGGAGCTGGGAGGCTGCTGGGTTTTCGGATCGCGGAAGGAAGGCGGGGACTGATCGTGGGTGCAAGGAAGGAAGGCACGGACGCGTGAAAGCATGATCATCGGGATCACATGCGGAAGAGGAAGGTGGGGGCGCTGGCTTCCTTCCTCGGGTGCTGCTGGCACGGATGCTTGGATGCGGAGGAGAAGATCACGGACGCGTGAGGGGAGTCGCTGATTTGGGAGGATGGGATTCCGGGCATTGCTGGCACGGTGGCTGCCACGGTGAGAACTTCCTTCTTTGGTTGCTGGGAAGGAGCGAAAGGTGGGCTGCTGGCACGCGATCTCTGGGAGCTTGGATCACGGCTTGAATAGGGAAGAAGGATAGCTGCGTTGGAAGGAGCTGGGACACACCAAGTTCCATCCAATTAGTCATATAGAAAAAAAATAGTGTGATATGAAATTTGGCTTGTAGACGGGTCATCTATTCTGGCTGGAGGTCAAGTGCAATTCTTTCAAGTCATGGGTCACCCAGCACCTTATAGTTATGATATAGCCAATTTAGATTTGCCCAAAATTATTTTCCAAAGCACAAAAGAAATGGACCCGATTCGGACCCAAACCCGACTCGGATCCGAACCCGACTCGGACCCGATTTGAAGTCAAATTTGTACTCAATGTGCATTTTATCTCTAATTTATACTAATCTATGTTAAACCCAAATATAATATTAATCCAGTGAATTTATCATTATCGGTTAACAATAACACTAATTTTAGTAACATGTAGGTCGCACTTTTGTGCTCTCATCACTGACTATACCCTTTCGCCACAAGCCTTGCCTTATAGGTCTCTACCTCTCCATCCAAACCTATCTTCCTTTTGTAGATCCATTTGCATCCAATAGGTACAATACCTTGTGGTGGATCTACTAAGGTCCAGACTTGGTTGGAATGCAAGGAGTCTAACTCTGACTTCATAGCTTTCAACCATTTCTCGGAATCGATATCAGATATCGCCTCGTCGTAGGTTTTGGGATCCTGCGTGTGATCCCTATCTCCCACTAGAAACATTTCCTCGGTATCCTCTTCTAGTATACCTAAGTATCTATCGGGAGGATGGGAGACCCTACTAGATCTGCAAGGTGGTTGAGGGACATCGTGTACTGGCTCTGTATGAATGGGTTCGATAGGATCCATGACTCGTTGCTTTTCAGAGACTTTCTCTTCAAGCTCAATTTTCCTCCTACTGCCTCTATCAAGGATAAACTGGTTTTTCCAAGAAGATGGCGTGACGGCTCACAAACAAATTGTGATCCTCTGAGACGGAAAAATTGTATCCTAATAACTCTTTAGGATATCTTATAAAACGAGCACTTATGGTCCTTAGCCTCTAACTTGTCTGCCTGTAGTCTCTTGACTTGTCTGCTGCGGTAAGTAAGGCATCTCCCCAAAGAAACATCGGTAGATCAGTGAAGCTCATCATGGACCGGACCATATCCAATAGAGTCCGATTTCTCCTCTCTGACACCCCGTTGAGTTGAGGTGTACCCGGAGGAGTCCATTGTGAGACTATGCCATTGTCCTTGAGATAGTCCCGAAATTCTCCACTAAGGTATTCTCCTCCTCGATCTAATCGAAGAGCCTTAAGGAGTTTTCCAGTTTGTTTTTCTACTTCATTTATGAACTCTTTGAACTTTTCGAAAGATTCAGATTTGTGTCTCATAAGATACACATACCCATACCGTGAATTCATCGGTAAAGATAATGAAGTATGAATAACGTCCCCTGGCTAGCACATCGAATGGGCCACATACATCTGTATGTACCAGGGTAAGTATTTCAGTGGTCCTCTCCCCATATCCTACAAAGGGCAATCTGGCCATTTTTTCTTGAAGACAGGACTCGCAAACTGGATATGACTCGGAAGTCAATGAGCCGAGAAGCCCATTTTTATCCATTTTGTTCATTCTGTCCTCTCCAATATGGCCAAGCCTGAGGTGCCACAAATATTTTTGGTTTATCTCATCCTTGAATCTTTTGGATCCTTTGGCACTCACTTCTTGCTTAGACACATTTATAGATACATCCATATGCAAATGATAGAGACTGTCAATCATAAAACCACGTGCGACTATTTTATTTCTGAAATAAATAGAACAGCAGTCTTTGTCAAATGTAAAAACATGATCTTCCTATGCTAGACATGAAACAAAAATCAAATTTCTGCTAGCAGCAGGTACATAATAACAGTCTCTAAGTAACAAACTAAAACCAGACGGTAGTCGCAGATGGTAGGTGCCCACAGCCACAGCAGCAACTTTTGCCCCGTTGCCTACCCGAAGGGTTACTGCACCTTCCGCCAGCCTTCTACTTTCCTTTAGACCCTGCATGGTAGTGCATAGATGAGCACTAGAATCAAAATCTATAACCCAACTAGAAGTAGAAGAAACCGTTAGATTAGTTTCAATTATGAGCAAGTCTATACCTTCTGAAGGTGTGTTACCTTTCTTGTTCTTCAGGCTCTCGAGGTATGAAGGACAGTTCCTCTTCCAGTGGTCGTCGACATTGCAGTGGAAACATTTTTCTTTGTCATTAGCCCTTTTCTTTTGAACTTCCTTCTTTGGCTTCTTGTCTTTCTTCTGCTTCTTAGCAGGCTTCTTTTTCCTCCAAGTAGACTTTCTCTTGGAACCAGAAGTCAACTCAGCAGCAAGGACATTGCTCCTTGAACCTTTCAAGGCTCCCTCAGCAGTTACCAACATATTCATCAGTTCAGTCTTAGTGCATTCAATCTTATTCATGTGGTAGTTTACTATAAACTGACCAAATGAATCAGAAAGTGACTGTAGGATCAAATCCACTTGCAATTCCTTGTGCATGTTCATTCCGAGCTTCTCAAGCTCCTCTAAGTCCTTCATCATAGTCAGACCGTGATCATGGACAGACTGCCCTTCGCGCATCTTTGTTTTGAAGAGCTACTCGGACACTTCAAAACGAGCTGTGCGACTCTGCTCACCATACAACTCTTGCAGGTGTGCTAGTATGTCCCTAGCAGTCTTGAGATTCTCATGCTGGCATTGGAGTTCATTGGACATGGATGTCATCATATAGCACTTGACTCTAATGTCATCATCCATCCACTTTTGATGCATCTGTCGTTGAACATCAGTAGGGCGTGTTGGTAGTGTGGGGATATCTGAATCGAGTATATAGCCTATTTTCTCACAGCTCAAAATAATTTTGAGGTTTCTAAGCCAGTCCTTGTAATTGGTTCCGGTCAATCGGTTGGTCTCAAGAATACGGGTCAAAGGGTTTGAGGCTGACATTGTATCTGCAGAGAGTAAAGATTCTAGTTAGACTTTTGTACTTGATCCTAATCTGTTCTAAGGTCTTTTAGAACAAATGTAACTTCCACTATTTTCTCGAATTCCTCACACTCCCCTGGTAGGAAAATGGAAATCCCACACGACTAGGATTTCTAGTGGGTACTGCGGTCCCACCGATTTATATGCCACCTCACCTAACAGTTATTGATGACACATAAATTGATGAATGTACAACTCTTGTACAATGCTTCTTAAGCATGTTGCAGTGCTAACTTGGTCTCTAAGCCATGAAAACCTCACCTAACAGTTATTGGTCTCATTTCTTAGTTAAGTCAGACCCACCGTATAACTGTAGGAATAAAGTCATCATTGGGTCCTCACCTAACAGTTATTGGTGCCCAACTCCACCTTTACCCTACAACATCTCATGTCTATAGAGAGGTCCAGTCCCCCGATGCAACTTGCCCACTGTGTCCAGCCGAGACAAATCAACATCAGAAAGACCTTAGCAGCTCTACTACAGTGGAAGACCTATTGACTTAATATTGGTTAATCAGGTCTTAGTGTTTGCAACTTGAGCTCTTCATAAGAGGTAATCAAACAATTGGCCAGGTAAGCAGGTGGGAGGCTCTCCTTACTCAGAGAGTAAGGTCCTAATTAAGTAACCACCTTTCATGCTTTTCTAGACACCAATTAGATCAATTAATCTAATATGACTTGCTCATGTCAGTTCACTCTCGACTTGATTGAGGAGGTTTTAGTTTAGGTCTCATTGGGTTTGCTACATCACATGTAAACCTATCTACCCGACTCTCATTCACATCACATGCAAACGGCACATTGCAGGCAGTTATAATCGCAGCAATAATTAAAGCTAAACTTTAAATAGGTGATGATCATGAATTCTAGTTAGGTCGTATTACAAGCACATGCACGTCAATCGATCAACTGGTCTTCAACTCTTGAATTGGTTCCACGCCTTCTTGATTCGATCCTTGACCAACTCTTGATCCAATCGCCATCAACCGCTTAGACCCCTGCTCATCTCATGCATCATCTTCGACTTGATCGTTGACGTACATCACATCACAGAAATACAACCAGATATAAAATAAAAATAAAAATAAATTACATCTTCCTTTTAAGAGGCATGCAGGCCTCTCAAAATATTAAATAAGATGCATGCAAGCATCTGAAAAATTACATGACATTACAGATTACATCGTAGGTCATTACATTTGATACCAAAAGGGTTTGAATCCTATGATCATCACCACATGCAGCAATTATAATTTTCAGATCTGAAAACTAATTGATTATCTTATGACATAGGTTGCTGATCATGCTAATCATGATTCTAAACTTTGTAATCCCATTAACAATGCAATTAGAATCATCTTTTTATCACATAAAAATCAGCATGCAAAAATCAGCACCCTAGAAAAATCTGCATGCAGAAAATTTTCAGCATGCATGATCATTCAATTTTCAGATCTAATAAGCCTATTAATAATTAATTCTTACCTTAATCTACGAAGCCTAGGCTCTGATACCACTGTTAGAAAACCCCAATCATGCCGCTGAAATTTAAAAAATTCAGATGCAGCGGAAGAGGCATGCGCGGGATCAACCATTCATCGCATGAACGTTGTTCAAAAACCGTTCGTAGATAGATAAGGACTAAAAACTTTTAAAAATTTTTAGAAGATCAGATCTTCACCTTGTGTGGGTAGATGATCACCGTAAACTGAAGTTCGTGGTTTAAGATAAAAGTTCGCTTGAAGCCGTTCAGGTGTCCGGCCTCTACGGGTATCCACACGAAGTAGAGGACCAATCCAAATGCTCTAATCTCCCCGGGGTGCTAGCTTCCTTGCAGAGATATGTTTTGATGGCTGATCTCCTCTCTTTCAATCAACCCTTGATTGTGCTTGAGAGGAGGAAGAAGAAGAAGGGATGATGAAGAAGAATCAAAGCATCTTGCTGCCCTAGTCTTTCCCTTGCGTTGGATGAAGCAAAGGAGGAGGGAGGAGGCCGCCAAGCTTCCTTTTTCCTTTCTTCTTGCTTGCGGCTGAAACAAGGAGAGGGGAGAGGGTGGCCACGGCTGGAAGAAGAAGAGGGGTCTCACCTTAGGTCAGCCCCCAAAAGCATCCTCTTAAATAGCATCTAGGGCTCCTACAAATTAGGAGCCTTTGACCTATTTCCAAGAGGGGCGTCGGCCCCTCTTGTGTTGCCGCACCAAGGAAGATAAGGAGGAGGGACGTGAGCCCCTCCTTCTTGTGTTGCTCTAATCCTCCTCTAAGGAGGATTAGGAGGCCTCTATTTTGTTTAGCCCTAATCTAATTAGGGTTTAACCAAATCATGAATCAATTGGGTTCAATCTATACTAGTCCTAATCCAATTAGAACTTGAATGAACCATGACTCAATTGAACTCTTCAATCCTAACCCAATTAGGAGTCATGTTGATTCATTAGATTAATAATTAATTAGGACTTAAGAAACCCTAATCCAATTAGGACTTATTTAATTTTAGTCCTAATCCAATTAGGACTCTAATTTGAATCCGAAGTCCTAATCCGATTAGGACTCTAGGAATCCTACTCCAAGTAGGAATCCAATTTTAATTCAAAACTCCTAATCTCATTAGGATTGTAGGAATCTTATTCCAAGTAGGAATCCCAGTCCTACTCCAATTAGGATTCCCAGTCCTAATCCAATTAGGACTCTAGAAATCCTACTCGAAGTAGGATTTGTGTTTAAGTCCAATTAATTAATTTTCTTTGTTCCTTCTTCAACTTATTATCAATCGAATTGATTACTTGTGATTCTTAATCACGATTCAACCATCAGATCGGTCAATACTTCTAGTGTGTGTGACCCCATAGGTTCTACTCTGACTGGTAGTGAGATATATGATGATCTCTATCACAATATCATTGAAAACTCCTTTCAATGGATTGGAACGATTCCAACTCTACTCATTAGGGTTTATCGATCATCGAGATAATCCCTGTGAGTCCCACCATCCACCAGTGACACCTAGCAGCATGTAGTGGCTACCCAGTAGAATAGAATAATGAACCTCTAGGTGCAGTTATCATGTGATACAGTCCTACTATCGTGGATCCCTACAGGACGGAGGTCATGGATAACTCGTCAAACCCCTTCGTCTGTCATATATCAAGATTTATTTGACTCGAGTTCGATAGTGAAAAACTCTTTCTCCACTTTATATTACTGCCATGGCCAAGGTGTTAGAACTCAGTCTAACAAATCACATAGGATCACTCCTCTTCTATCAAGGTCGATAGATTCCATGTAAGTGCATACCCTACTCCTACAGTGAACTTAATGCAGCCAATCTACACTACAAGGACCTATATGACTAGAGACCATGTATACGTGTAGTCAAACTACAATAACCTCACTGTGAGTAGCTGAAGCACCGCAGGTCAAAGGACCAGTCATACTACTGCAACATCAAGCAAGTCACTGACGAGTGGATAGATATCCAAGTGACTTCTTGTCTTGGTCACGCTCAGTACCCTTGTTTTCTAACAAGCACCTGCACTATCACTTCAGTGTCCCTACACTACGGACTCAAGTCTCGTCCATCCTATAAGAAAGTGATCTGTGCACTGATCGGATCGATCACCGTCCTCGTGATGTTCCATTGATCAGGAGAATTTAGAAATTAATCACCAATGATACATGGCTCAAATTCTCAACACTTGAGAATATGCATCATCATCTTATTAATTTCTTGGACGATTCATAGACACATAAATAATATGAATGAAAAGATGTCTTTTATTTATTCAATAAGAAATAGTCAAGTACAAAATTATGTCCCTAGAATTAACAATGTGTCAGCCAGATTGGCTTCTAGGGCATACATCTAACAGATTGACCATGTCGGCCAGGTAAGTGAGATCGGTGGAAGGGATATGCCATTAACTCGACAAAGACGAATCAGCGCGAGTAGCTCCCAATTAAAAAACCACCGGTCAAAACTGCCAAACTTACCTTAGACACCGACTAGTTAATCAATTTTGATTTGATTACTCAAATGACTCGGGCTACACCTCTGAGCCTAAATCAAGTTCCATCTTGGTCTAATCAAAGACATGGACTTGAACCATCTACAACTATTATAAATTGACCTAGAATTTTCTTGACCTAATCTAATTATTACTTAATTAGATTTGATAAATTAATTCTATTTATCCATGTATGATTCTAACCTTTGGTCTAATCCAATCCTAGAAACTTGATTCAAGCTAACCCATATGCCCAAATAATTATGCAATGTCAATTAATTGAGTTACAATTCTATTTCATAACACTTAATTCTCAATTAAGTTTAGACTTATGAAAGTTTTGATCATTGCATATTTTTTTTAATTACATATTAATTACAATCTTTCAGTTCTTAAAACATATTTTCAGATCTGAGTTTTTGTAATTAATCACATGTAATCAGATTTAATTCATGTTTAAGTCATTATATTTAATGCTCATGCATCACATATACATAACAACATGAATTAATACAAACAACATACATCTTATGTATTCGTTTTTTCACTTTTATTTTCAGATCTGATTTATTCATTAAAATCAGAGATCATATGAATCATAAATTTTATTTAGATCTAATCTAAACAATATTATGATTTCAGATTTATTTATGTTACAAATCTTAACACAAACATGCATCATATGCATTCAAAATTTCAAATCTAGTTAATCATGCATAATCAGCAATTAAATCAATCATAAAAAAATACTTTAGATCTAATCTAAGCATGCTCATGATTTCAGATTTAATTGCAAAAATTAAAACATGAAAGTTTAAAAATGAACCTAGCTCTGATACCACTGATGGGGGGAGTCTCCACTCCTACATGGGTTCGGTCCTATTAAAAATAGGGTGACACCCATGTATACCTATCAGAGCACGCATCTCTATACACCTACGGATGGAGAGCCATGCTTCATCACATGATCACGCGTGAGAGTTTCCGAAGATCGGTCACAACTCTTGGACTTTTGCTCTGATACCACTGAAAGTGAATCCTAGGTTCTTCGGTGTTAAGCATGCTGATTTTTTTTTTTTAAAACCATAGCTGAACCTGATCGGGTTGCCTACGTACCCCTTCATAAGGGGGATCAAGCCATACGTAGTTCTTTTTAAGTTTCAAAAATGCAGCAAAAAAATCGAATCAAATAATTTAATTCATGCATGCTTACAAGATCAAATCTAGAAATCAGCACCTTAAGAACACATAGGATTATGCCGGAATCGTTTAAACAATTATGCTAAAACTTTCATGCATGATTAACTATCAGATCTGAAACTTAAGAACACTATTCCGATTAATCTCCGAATATCCATCGAATGGATTCTGGAGATAACTCCGTGAGGAGCCCCAAAGGGGGGTAAAACCTCGGGGAATCAGACCTAGACCCTGACTCCAAAATAAAAATATTGATGTGGGATTAATACCTTTTATGATGGAAGAAACTTATGGATCTGATCCTTGACTTCGCAGCCACGCATATGAATGGCCTCTATGAGAAGTACATGCAAAGCCCTAGGTAGATCGTCTTCCGCGGGAGTGCTAGCTCGCACAGGAACGCAGTAATGGTTGAAGCTTTCTCTTTCTAAACACTCAACCTTTGATTGTTCTTCAAGGAGATGGAGGATGGACGTGAGGAAGAAGGAGAAGAAGGGATGGAGGTCCTCAGAGAATTTTTTCAGAATTTTTTGAAACCTCTAAATATTGTATATCTTGAACCCAAGGCATGGGGGTCTTTTATAGCTAAAAGACCACCCCACGCCTCACACCTATTTTAGCCAACTAATTTGGCTGATAAAATTCCCAAAAAATTCTGATGGTTTGGAAGCTAAGAGGACATAAACATATCCAAATTACATGTATTTTGAATCCCTAAAAGATAGGAATTCATGCGTCCAAAGTTCAGCCGCAGACCACCCTAATTCATGCACCATGCAATCCCTACAAATTAGGAAATTCATCTAAATCATTCTAGAAAGATTTAAGGTGCCATTTTTATAGAAAATATAGCCCCTCACCTCCTCTCTTCTCACGCCAATTTTTGGCCAAAAATAAAGAGGATAGGCATAGAAAATATTAGGGATAAATTAAGGTGTCATTCTTCTCCAAGAAGATAAGGATGGGTTCCTAAAATTTAGGGATTCTTCTCCTTATCCAATTCTGATTATTTGCACTCATAATCCTCATCAAATAAGGTCTTCTAATTGATTTGGATCAAGCCCAATCCAATTGGGTCAAGTCCCATCAATTGGGTCAAGCTCAATCTACTTGGGTTGAACCCAATCCAATTAGGTCAAACCCTGATGCAGCCCAAATTGAATCCTACTCAATTTGGCTCAACCTAAGCTTAATTACTCAATCAGATTGAGTTTATTAGCAATCTAATTGCTAATTAATCCTCAAATAATTCAATAATTATTTTAATGCAACTTTTGCTTAGGATAATTTGTCAATCGAATTGACCAAATTACCCCTGAATGATTCTTAATCATCAATCAGCCATTTGATCAACCTAGAAACTTCTATGTGTGTGACCTCATAGGTTCGAACCTAAGCCGGTAGTATAGGAACATCTTCCTATACTAATCGATGTGACCATCTAGCAATGGTACCCGACGTCCGGATAGGCCGAATATATGCAAAGCAAATATTCTGGAACCCTGGATTATGGTTACTGTTACGGGGGAACTCAGCCACCATGCCCCACGTGACCGGCACGCACGCCCAAGAAGACTACAGCTGCCCCTTGATCCAGTAACCTGACCCCGAGTCGGATATCTTCGGCTTCGCAGCCCGACCCCGAGTCGGCTGCCCCTTGATCCAGCAATCCGACCCCGAGTCGGCAATCTCTCGACAACGACAGGCTGTTCCCCTGAAGCACGCCGCGACCCTCTGCTCCACTACTCCCTGCAACGGTCGTATCCGGCGCTGCTCCACTATCTCCTGTAATAGCCGTACAAAGCGGAGCTCCACTACGCCCTGTCATGGCCGTACCCAGCGCTGCCCCACGACGCCCTGTAACGGCCATATCAGTGGCAACTCCATCGTGCCACACGATGACCAACCCCCCAGAAGGACCCCCCAGCCTGGTATATATGCGGCTGGGGGGAGAAGGGGGGAGGTAAGCAAGAACTTCCAGAGCATTCTCCTACTTGCTACTATTATCTCTCCTTCTCCTCCAATCTCCTCTGACTTGATCGTCGGAGGGCCCCCACTACCCCAGTGGTGGTGCGAGGCTTGCTTGCAGGTTTTCCAGTGGAAGGTGGAGCGCAATCAACACCAACCAAGGCAACTCAGACGGAATCTCGTTCACACCGCTGTGCCAATCGTTCTCGGTTTGGACCACCAGCAACAGTTACTATATAATTCAATCCCTTTGACTCCTAATGCCAGGATGACTTAGAGCTCACTGTCAACCCTATAATTAGTACATCCATTATGTGATTAACTTTAGATATCCCGTGACTCCTCACTGGGATTACCCTGGCCAAGGTTTTGCTAAATTAATCACAAGACATTATCTTCTGTTTCCAGGAGGGGTCAATTCCATCTTAACTCATAACTGACTATGCAAGTACTTAACTGCACCCAGTGACCTTCCGTCACTGAATTAGAAATTCAGGTAGTCCGGTACCAAAGTATAGTGAGTTGCTTGCTAGTCATAGGTTGTGGTCTCAGGTCAGAGGGCCAAACTTATACTCATATCCACTCGGAACATCTCTCGACAGTAGAGCATTTCAGAATTGGTCACGTTCAGTGAAATGTACTCCTACACTTCATCTGTATGGCATACGAGTGTCTCCACACTCCTTGGTTAAGAGAACAACCAACGTATATGTCACACAACGACCTAATCTCGATAATGTTGTCGTCCTAGTAACAACATATCATTTGGTCGCGAACAAGTTTAAGGACTCAAAGATAAATCCTCCTTTATCATAACATAAGTCCTAAGGACTTCATCATATAAGAGTTCATTTGAAGATGAAATGATGAATAATGCCAAATAATACTTTATTAATTTGTCAATTCATTTAATCATCAACATGCTGACGATTGACATTTAGGATACAATTCCCAACAATGAGTATAAGAGACCCGGACATTTTAGGCTAGATTGTCCGCTCTTGAAGAAACCGCTGAAGAAAAAGAAGAAGGCATTTGTTGCAATGTGGGAAGTATCGACGAATCCTCATCAGAAGAAGAACCCCAAGAAGTAGCCAACATTTGCCTTGTGGCTCAAGATAATGAAGTAAGTTCTAATGCACACCTAGTTTCACTTTCGATAAATTATATGATGCCTTCAATGAGTTAGTGATTATAAGAAACTTGGTATGAAAAATAAAGAGTTAAGAATTGAAAACAAAACTTTAAAATAATTATCTGAAAAATACAATGAAGAAAATAACTCTTAACCGATGAAGTACAAATGCTGAAATCTGAAAAGCAAAAGAAAGTCAAACAAAATGAAGAGCTGCTAAATGAGAACCAAAACCTTAAAAAGAAAGTAGATAAGTATAAGTTAATTGTAGATAAGTTCACTTGCAACTCTGAAAAACTAGATATGATTCTAAATAGTCAAAGAGCTGTTTTTAACAAAGCCGAGCTAGGATTTAGGCCTAAAAAGGAACAAAAACTTTTAAAGAACTTTTTTGTCAAAGCAACAAAGGCTGAATCTAATGAACCTACATGCTTCTGTTGTGGTAAACCCAGACATAAATCTTATGTGTGCAACTATAGACAAATATCAAAGAAAAGCAATATAAAGAAAATTTGGGTTCCAAAAGGATCCACTCACACTAACCATGAAGGACCCAAGAAGACTTGGGTACCTAAAGTTTTTTGATTCTCATACAGGTATGTCTTGCGGCCAACCAAGCTAAAAGAAATTGGTACCTCGATAGTGGCTGCTCAAGACACATGATCGGGGACAAAGATCAATTCGTCACCCTCGAGTCAAAAGAAGGAGGAGCAGTAACCTTCGGTGATAATTGCCAAGGTCAAATCATTGGTATTGATAAAATTCAGATCTCTCCTTCTACATTTATAGTAATGTGTTGTATGTAAATAGATTAAAGCACAATCTTATAAGCATTAGTCAATTGTGTGATAAAGGTTTCAAAGTCAACTTTGAAGCCTTATTATGCACTGTATCTGATTCAACAAACAACAACACTATCTTTGTAGGACATAGGCATGGTAATGTCTATATGATAAACTTAGATGATCCTGTAAGAAGTAGTCAATGCCTAGTAGTCACAACGCAAAAGATAATGAAATTAGTTGGTCATGGCATCATAAGCTAGGGCATGCAAGTATAGACTTAATCTCCAAATTGATTAATAAGGAACTAGTTAAGGGGATACCTAAGACGAACTTTGAGAGAGATAGAGTATGTAGGGCTTGTCAACTAGGAAAAGAGACAAGAAGTTCTTTCAAGTCTAAAAATGATGTGTCAACATCTAGGCCCTTAGAATTGCTTCATATGGATCTTTTCGGACCAACTAGAACCACTAGCTTAGGAGGAAAGAAGTATAGTTTTGTAATAGTGGATGACTTCACTAGGTACACATGGGTAATATTTCTAGCACATAAAGATGAAACTTTTCCAATCTTTCTAAAATTCTATAAGAAAGTCTTAAATAAAAAGGGAACAACCATTATCTCAATAAGAAGTGATCATGGGACTGAATTCGAAAATCGCCCTTTTGAGAAATTTTGTGATGAAAATGAAATTAACTACACCTTCTCAGCACCTAGGACACCTCAACAAAATAGGGTAGTAGAAAGAAAAAAATAGAACTCTAGTAGATATGGCCCGTACCATGCTATGTGACGAAAATCTTCCAAGGTACTTGTGTGTTAAAGCAGTAAATACTGCATGCTATATTCTAAATAGAGTTTCCATTAGACCAATTCTTAAGAAAACTCCCTATGAGCTTGGAAAGGCAAAAGACTGATGTGATCCGATAGAATTTGATCTGTATCCCAAGATTCTTGACTCTTCTTGATTTCTGGGAGGATGGTTCCGATCTAATTTCAGGCACAATTTCTGAAGATCCATCCGTCAGATCGATCTCAATTTTGGATATGTTGTAGGTCTCCACGTTAGCTTTCCAGTGGTAGGTTGTGGGTCAAGAGAGGACATCGGGATCTCAAGATATCAGCCTCCGAGTGACGACTGCGCAGGGGAGGACGGGCTGATAATCCGACGGGATGGAGTTGTTTGTAGAGGCTGGTAGGGATCAAAGAGGAGAGAAAGAAGAGGGAGAAGGTGGCTGGCCTCTCGGGACAGAGGTGGTGCAGCCGGACGAAGGAGGGGGCGGCGGCCTTGGACGGCGGCCTAGGGAGAGGGGGAAGGCATCGCAAGAAGAGAGGAGAGAAGGGAAGAGAGCTAGGGCAAAAGCCTTTCAATTAATTTTTGCATGCTGAAATAGGTGCTCAGCACATCTATTTATAGGTGGCTACCTGACCCCTTAACTTGACTTGATCTAATTGAATTCAAGAAACAACTAAACCCAAAGCGACTCTAATAAAGGCCAAGTTGGCTGGCCCGAGCAAGGCTATGCTGAAATAAAATTAACATCAAGGATTCGAAAGCAAAAATAACCAAATGATTCAATCCGAGGCGGTCTAGTGGATCCAACCGCATCACTCTACCATGCTTCCCTTAATCTTGTCCTCAAGGTCGGAAGTCAGGAAAACAATCAAGTATCTCAGTCTCAAACTCCCATGTGGCCTGGTCTGCTGCTCTCCCCAGCCATTCCACTAGTATCTGGGTTTCCAGTCGTCCTTCTACTCGTATTCTGCGCTTCGCCAGCACTCGAACCGGCTCCACTACCTCATCCTCTGGTGGCTCATGTATGATTGGGCCGACAGATGTCTTGGGTCCAAGCTGGGCCCTCAGAAGCGACACGTGGAATACCGGGTGAACTCTCGATGTAGTCGGCAAGTCCAAGCGATACGCCACGGGTCTAATGCGCTCCAAGATCTGCAAGGGCCCGTAGAAGCGATGAGAGAGCTTCTGGTTCACCATAGGCCGCAGTGTCAACTATCGATAAGGTTGCACCTTGATGTATACCCAATCGCCCACCTCGTGTACTGGTTCTCTGTGCTTCCGATCATGCAGCTGCTTCATCCTGTTCTGCGCAGTCGTTATGTGGAACTTTAACCGTAGCAAGGTAACATCGCGGTCTAAGAGCTCAAAATCTGCCTCTGTCCGGTACGCATGTGACAGTGGATCATAGACTCGCAGTGTCGGTGGTACTCATCCATACACCGCCTCAAAGGGTGTCATCCCTATGGCTGAGTGGAAAGCAGTGTTGTACGAATACTCGGCCCAAGGTAAATAAGAAAGCCACTCTCGGGGCCGATCACCAATCATACAGTGCAAGTACTGCTCGATGCAGCGGTTTACCACCTCCGTCTGCCCATCGGTCTGAGGGTGGTAAGCTGAGCTCATGGCAAGCTTCGTCCCTTGCTGTTTGAAGTAAGCCTGCCAGAATACGCTAACAAAAATGCAGTCACGATCAGAAACAATAGTCCGAGGCATACCATGTAATCGAGCAACGTCCCATATGTAGACCTCTGCCCCCCGTCGAGTAGAAAATGGATGTGCGAGCGCCACAAAGTGGGCATACTTGCTGAGGCAATCCACAACGACCATGATCACTGAGTACCCTCGAACTAATGGCAGCCCCTCAATGAAGTCCATCGACACATCCTCCCAAACCTGATCAGGAATCGGTAAAGGCTGAAGTAGACCCGCAGGTCGCAGTGAATCCGCCTTCACCCTTTGGCACACATCGCATTGTTGTACATAATAAGCTCTGACTGCTGCCTTCATGCCCACCCACGTACAGCTCTGCCTCAGCCTCTTTTAGGTCCTGAAAAATCCCTCGTGTCCAGCAAAAGGAGTATCATGGAAGTGCTGGATCAGTACCTGCCGCAAGGCTGAATCGGTGGGCATGCAGATCGACCCGTGGTCCAGAATCAACCTATCTCGAGGTGACTGCTCGGGTCTGTTGCCAACTCCCTCTGGATCTGTACTAGATCCGGATCCCGGCATGTGGCGGTCCTCAAGTCTGAAATAAAAGGGAAAATCGGCATAGTCAAAGCTGCCAACTCGCCGGACTCGGGTTGGCACGATAGCGCATCCACCACTCGATTTTCTGCGACCTTTTTGTACACCATCTCATAGTCGTAGCCGAAAAGCTTCGACACCCACCTCTGCTGGGCTGGAGTATGTATGCGCTACTCAAGAAAAAATGGAAGGCTCTGCTGATCAGTCCGAACGATGAATCGGCGGCCGATAAGGTATGCCCTCCACTTTGTGACTACATGGATGACCGCCATCATCTCCCTCTCATATGTGGACAGCGAGCGGATCCTAGGGGATAACGCCTTGCTCATGAAAGCAATTGGCCGTCCCTCTTGCATCAAAATAGCACCAATGCCGGCACCGGAAGCATCACACTCGACTACAAACGGTTTGGTGAAATCGGGTAGCGCCAAAATCGGGGCTGTCGTCATGGCTTCCTTGAGCTTCTCGAACACTTCCGTCGCTGCCTCGGTCCATCTAAACTCGCCCTTTCGCAGCAGCAGGGTCAGTGGCGTGGCGATCTTTTCATATCCCTCCACAAACCGGCGGTAATAACCGGTTAGGCCCAAAAATCCTCGCAGCTCCTTTTGGTTCTTGGGCAGCGGTCACTCAGTCATGCAATGTATCTTTGCTTGGTCCGGCTCCACACCTGCAGCAGAGATGATATGGCCTAGGTACTCGACCTTCGGCTCGGCCCATAGGCACTTGGATCGCTTCACCTTCAATTGATTTCTGCGCAGAATTTTCAGCACTTCCTCCAAGTGCTCTAGGTGCTTCTGCCATGAACGACTGTAAACCAGTATGTCATCGAAGAATACAAGGACATACCGTCGTAGTAATGGTCTGAATATGTCATTCATGAGCCCCTGAAACGTCGCTGGTGCATTGGTGAGGCCGAACGGCATCACCCGAAACTCATAATGGCCATCGTGTGTCCAGAACGCCGTCTTGTGCACATCTTCGGGTCTGACACGGATCTGGTGGTATCCGGCACGAAGATCAAGTTTGCAAGTAGGCCGCACCAGCAAGCTCATCCAACAGCTCCTCTATGATTGGAATCGGATACCGGTCCTTAACGGTGATTGCGTTAACTGCCCGGTAGTCGACGCAGAATCGCCACGTCCCATCCTTCTTATGTACCAGCAGCACCGGCGATGAATATGAGCTTCTACTGGGCTGAATGATGCCGCACTCCAACATCTCTCGTACCATCTTTGAGATCTCCTCCTTCTGAACGTGCGGGTAGCGGTAAGGCCTCACATTCGCCGATTCCGCTCCTGGTATAATCTCTATGTGATGATCGTGCTCCCTCTTGGGTGGAAGACTATGAGGCTCCTCAATTAAATTAGCGAACCCCTATAAGAGAGCAGCCAAATCAGTAGGTATACTAGCCTCCGTCATGGTCTCCGTCGACATACGTAAGAGCTGCATCAACTAGCTGCTCACGCCGGATCCGGGCAAGCCGACTAGGGGCTGAAGTGCAGCCCTTGGGCTAGGCCGAATGCCATCCAATCTAACTCGCCATCCGCTCCGTCTGAAAGTCACCCACATCTCGGCGAAGTCGAATGTAACCGGGCCAAGACTCTGCAGCCACTGCGTACCAAGGACCAAATCAGCTCCTCGTAATGCCAACGGGTAGAGAACGAGCTTGAATTGGCTGCCCTGGATCATCAAAATGATGCCTCGGCATATGCCCTCCGCCCTCAACGTGGTTCCATCACCCAATGCCATGTCGAAGCCCAATGTCGACTCTGCTATGAGACCGATCTGTTAAGGAGTCTTTTGGCTCAAAAGCATCCTCACACGCTGTGTCATCTGCTAAGGGAACGATGACCATGATGCGTACAACTCCAATCGCGAATCGAAGTCAAAAAAAAAACTAACCGACGAAAGGAGAGAATGTGGGAGACAGAATGATGTCGGGCCAACACAAGAGGTCAGACTAAACAACCCATTCGACGCGTCGGGGGTGTTTGACGAGCCATACGTCTTTTGGGGATACGCACCATACGTCTTTTGATCATGCTGTCCACGCGTAGCGTTTTCGGTGTCGCCGATCCGGAGTAGGCATGCAATGAAATCTGAGGTGGCACGTCCTCTTCCTCGGCCTCTAAATCTTGGGGCTCGTCCTCAGCAACCTCATCACCATCTTCAGCCACGGCCTTGTCCTCCAATCCGTCGATCAACATCACCGCTCCGACGGGCCGCGCACACCGGTGTCCCAGTGTAAATTTCTCATCGCAGCGAAAACATAGGCCTTTTGCTCGATGTTCCTCCACTTGTGCTGGTGTCAAGGTCCTCCCGGGTGGACGCTCAACCCTCTTGACATCACCTGACAAGCGAAGAGGGGTCCTCAGCCCTGTGTTGGCTGCTGCAGCCGTCGGCGCTCTCGGCTGGCCGATGGAGCCCCCTGCGGTTTGGCCGGCCCGGCGGTTGGTCCAGCTGCCCCGTGCTGCTGCTCGATGGTCTTGATTTTCTCTTCCACCATCAGGGCCAAGGCAAAGGCATCCTCCAGCGATTGTGGCCGCAAAGTCCTCACCTCGGCTTGAATGTCGACACGAAGTCCTCCGAGGTATACGCATTTCAGCGCGGAGTCGCTCCACCCCACCACTTGGTTGCTGATCCTCTCAAACTCCTCTTGAAAGGCTCTAACAGTAGTCTTTTGGGTGACCCTTGATAGCATAGACTGGAAGTCATCGTACTCGGTAGGGTCGAAACGCCGACAAATTACTGCAGAAAAATCCTCCCAACCGTCGAAAGGTCGGGCTCGGTCGGCGGTTTGAAACCATCGCAGGGCGGTCTCTTCTAGGTGAAAAGATGAGATCAATACCTTTTGGTCCTCCGCTGTGCCATGGTAGTGAAAGAATCGCTCAGCTCGATACACCCAATCGAGAGGATCGCCGTCTTTAAACTTGGAAAATTTCAGCCTAAGAGTTAATCCGCAATTTTCTCCCTCTCGATCTCCATTACGATCCTGATCTCGTTCATATCCTCGGCGTGGGTATTCCCCCACACGCTGGTTCCTCATTTAAAAATTCTGGATGGGATCATCCTCCATATCCGACCCGTCGTCGATGCCAATCGGGCTCATCCCTCGAGCCCTAGCGCATGCGCTAATCGGTATGAGCTCGGGTCGGGGTCTTGGTCGATCTTCTCCTTGGTCCAGCCGCGTCTCCTCTGGTGGGTTGGGAAGGAGAGGCTCGCGAGGAGGGGATCCCCTCCGTCTTGGTCGTCCACGGGTAGGGGCCGGAGATTCCACCCGGGTCCGACTCGGAGCTTCCCCTGGTGGAGTTTTTTGCTGCTGATTTAGCAATAGTTGCAACATCATCTCAATATGGCGTTGCGTGGTATCCATTTTCTCCATCAATTATTGTTGGCTCTGCTGCATAGTTGTTTGATTCCCATGCAAAAACTCCAAGAGACGGTCGGTGGAATCAAGATCGGGTCTTAGGTCCGCCGAGGCCGCGGGTGATTGCGAGCCTTCTTGATGTGGGTCGACGCCCTTTGAAGATGCCGCTACTTACTGCTTCGAGGTTATAGAGCGGGTGTTTACCATCTTCCAAGGCCAAGGATTGAACTGTTAGATGTATGCCCTAGAAGCCAATCTAGCTGACACATTATTAATTCTAGGACATAATTTTGTACTTGACTATTTATTATTGAATAAATAAAAGGCATCTTTTTCATTTATATTATTTATGTGTCTATGAGTCGTCCAAAAATTAATAAGATGATGATGCATATTCTTAAGAGTTAACAATTTGAGCCATGCATCATTAGTGATTAATTTCTGAATGCTCCTGATCAATGGATCATCATGAGGACGGTGATCGATCCGATCAGTGCACCCATTGCTTTCCTTATGGATGGACGAGACTCGAGTCCACAGTGTGGCGACACTGAAGTAATAGTGCAAGTGCTTGTTAAGAACAAGGGTACTGAACGTGACCAAGACAAGAAGTCACTTGGATGTCTATCCACTCGTCAGTGACTTGCTTGATGTTGCAGTAGTGTGACTGGTCCTTTGATCTGCGGTGCTTCGGCTACTCACAGTGAGGTTATTGTAGTTTGACTGCACATATACATAGTCTCTAGACATATGGGTCCATGTAGTGTAGATTGGCTACAGTAGGTTCACTGTAGGAGTAAGGTATGCACCTATATGGAATCTATCGATCTTGGTAGATAAGGAGAGATCCTATGTGATTTATAAGACTGAGTTCGTAAGACCTCGGCCGGGGTAGATTGTATAGTGGAGAAAGAGTTTTCCACTCTCGAGCTTAAGTCGAATAAATCTTGACATATGACAGACGATGGGGTTTGACGAGTTGTCCATGACCTCCATCCTATAGGGATCCACGATAGTAGGACTGTATCATACGATAACTGCATCTAGAGGTTCATCATTCCATTCTGCTGGATAGCAACTACATGCTGCTAGGTGTCACTGGTGGATGGTGAGACTCACAGGAAATATCTCGATGATCGATAAACCCTGATGAGTTGAGTTGGAACTGTTCCAACCCATTGAAAGGAGTTTTCAATGATATTGTGATAGAGATTGTAATATATCTCACTACCAGTCAGAATAGAATCTATGGGGTCACACACACTAGAAGTATTGACCGATCCGATGGTTGAAACATGATTATGAATCACAAGTAATCAATTCGATTGATGATCAAGTTGAAGAAGGAACAATGGAAATTAGTTAATTGGACTTAAACATGAATCCTACTTGGGATAGGATTCCAGAAGTCCTAATTGGTTTAGGACTGGAAATCCTACTTGGACTAGGACTGGGAGTCCTACTTGGAGTAGGATTCCTACAATCCTAATTGGATTAGGATTTTGAATTCAATTTGGATTCCTACTTAGAATAGGATTCCTAGAAGTCCTAATTGGATTAGGACTTCGGATTCAAATTAGAGTCCTAATTGGATTTGGACTAAAATTGAATAAATCCTAATTGAATTAGGATTTCTTAAGTCCTAATTAATTATTAATCTAATGAATTAACAAGACTCCTAATTGGACTAGGATTGAAGAGTTCAATTGAGTCAAAATTGATTTGAGTTCTAATTGGATTAGGACTTACCTAGATTAA
The DNA here is from genome assembly GCF_009389715.1 of Phoenix dactylifera. Classification (NCBI taxonomy): domain Eukaryota; kingdom Viridiplantae; phylum Streptophyta; class Magnoliopsida; order Arecales; family Arecaceae; genus Phoenix; species Phoenix dactylifera. The sequence continues at coordinate 282,436 of NW_024067849.1, forward strand.
ACCCAAATGGTTCATGATTTGGTTAAAGCCTAATATGATTATGACTAAACCAAATAGGGGCCTCCCAATCCTTACTTAATGAGGACTAGGGCAACACAAAAGGGAGGGGCTCACACCCCTCCCCTTTCTCTTGGTTGGTGCGGCAACATAAGAGGGGTCGGCGCCCCTCTTGGAAAAATATAAGGAGCTCCTAATTAGTAGGAGCTCCACACGCCATAAAAGGGATGCAAAGGGGCAACACCTAGGGCATGAGAATCCACTTCCCTCTCCAGTCGTGAGCCCCCTTCCTCCTCTTGGTTTTCAGCCGCAAGCAAGGGAAAGAAAAGAAAGGTGTTGGCGGCCCTCCTCCCTCCTCCCTTCCTTCTTCCAACGCAGGGAAAAGAAAAGGTTGCAAGTAGCCTTTGGTTCTTCTCCTTAGAGCCTTCTTCTTCTTCCTCCTCCCAAGCATAATCAAGAGTTGATTCAAAGGAAGAAAAGCAGCCATCTAAAGTAGTCTCTGCAAGGGAGCTAGCACCCCGGGGAGACAAGGAAGCTTTGATCGGTCCTCTGCTTCGTGTGGATATCCATAGAGGCCGGACGCGTGAACGACTTCAAGCGAACCTTCATCATAAACCATGAACTTCAGTTTGCGGTGATCACCTACCCGCACAAGGTGAAGATCTGATCTTCATAATTAAATTAAAAGTTTTTTAATTCTAATCTATCTACGAACAGTTTTGAACAACATTCATAGGATGAACGTCGATCCCGCACATACCTCTTCTGCTTCCATCTGAAAAGTATTTAATTTTCTGCGGCATGGGCGGGTTCCCAACAGTGGTATTAGAGCTTAGGCTTCGTAGATTATGGTTAGAATTAATTATTAACGGGCATGATAGATCTGAAATTTAAAAGGATATGTATGCTGAAATTTTCTGCATGCAGAATTTTTCAGGATTGCTGATATTTGTATGCTGATTTTTATGTGATAAATTGATGATTATAATTGCATTGTTAATGAGATTACAAAGTTTAGAATCATGTTTATCATGATCAGCAACCCATGTCATAAGATAATCAATTAGATTTCAGATCTGAAAATTATAATTGTTGCATGTGGTGATGATCATTGGATTCAAACCCTTTTGGTATCAACTGTAAAGACCTGCAATGTGATCTGCAATGTCATGTAATTTTTCAGATGCTTGTATGCATCTTATTTGATGTTTCGAGAGGCCTGCGTGCCTCCTAAAAGGGATGTAATATATTATTAAATATCTGGTTGTATTTCTATGATGTGATGTACGTCAACGAGCAAGTCAAAGAAAGTACATGAGATGAATGACGAAAGTGAGCGGTTGATGGTGATTGGATCAAGAGTTGATTAGGGATCGAATCAAGAAGGCTCAGGACTAATTCAAGAGTTGAAGACCATCTGATCGATTGACGTGCATATGCTTGTAATATGACTTAGTTAGAATCCATGATCATCACCTATTTAAAATTCAGCTTTAATTTATTGCTGCAATTATAACTGCCTGTGATGTGCTATTTGCATGTGATGCGAATATGAGCGGGGTAGATAGGTTTACACGTGATGCAAACTAATTGACCAATCCATATGAGACCTAAACTAAAACCTTCTCAATCAAGTCGAGAGTGAACCAACATGAGCGAGTCATATTAGATTAATTGATCTAATTGGTGTCTAGGAAAGCATGAAAGGTGGTTACTTAATTAGGATCTTACTCTCTGAGTAAGGGGAGCCTTCCACCTGCTTATCTGGCCAATTATTCGATTACCTCTTATGAAGAGTTCAAGTTGCAAACACTAAGACCTAATTAATTGATATTAAGTCCAAAGGTCTTCCACCGTAGTAGAGCTGCTAAGGTCTTTCTGATATTGATTTGTCTCGACTGGACACAGTGGGTAAGTTGCATCGGAGGGCTGGACCTCTCTATAGACATGTGATGTTGTAGGGATAAAGATGGGGTTGGGCACCAATAATTGTTAGGTGAGGACCCAATGACAACTTTATTTCTACGGTTATACGGTGGGTCTGACTTAACTAAGGAATGGGACCAATAACTGTTAGGTGAGGTCTTCATGACTTAGAGACCAAGTAGCACTGCAACATGCTTGAGAAGCATTGTACAAGAGTTGTACACTCATCTATTTATGTGTCACCAATAACTGTTAGGTGAGGTGGCATGTAAATCCGTGGAACCGCAGTACCCACTAGAAATCCTAGTCGTGTAGGATTTCCGTTTTTCTACCAGGAGAGTGTGAGGAATTCGAAAAAATAGTGAGAGGTACATTTGTTCTAAAAGATCCTAGAACAGATTAGGATCAAGTACAATAGTCTAAGTAGAATCTTTACTCTCTGCAGATCATAATATCAGCCTCAAACTCTTTGACCCGTATTCTTGAGACCAACCGATTGACTAGTACTAATTACAGAGACTGGCTTAGAAATCTCAAAATTGTTCTAAGTTGCGAGAAAATAGGCAATGTGCTCGACAATAATATCCCCACATTACCAGCACGTCCGACCGCTGATCAGCGTACGATGCATGAAAAGTGGACAGATGATGACATTAGGGTCAAGTGCTACATCATGGCATCCATGTCCAATGAACTCCAATGCCAGCATGAGAATATGAAGACTGCTAGGGACATACTGGCACACCTGCAAGAGTTGTATGGTGAGTAGAGTCGCACAGCTCGTTTTGAAGTGTCCAAGAGGCTCTTCAATGCAAAGATGCGCGAGGAGCAGTCTGTCCATGATCACGGTCTGACTATGATCAAGGACCTGGAGGAGCTTGAGAAGCTCAGTATGAACATGCACAAGGAATTGCAAGTAGATCTGATCCTTCAATTCCTTCCTGATTCATTTGGACAGTTTATAGTAAACTACCGCATGAATAAGATTGAATGCACTAAGACTGAACTGTTAAATATGTTGGTAACTGCTGAGGGAGCCTTGAAAGGTTCAAGGGGCAATGTCCTTGCTGCTGAGTTGACTTCTGGTTCCAAGAGAAAGTCTACTTGGAAGAAAAAGAAGCCTGCAAAGAAGCAGAAGAAAGACAAGAAGCCAAAGAAGGAAGTTCAAAAGAAAAGGCTAATGACAAACGAAAATGTTTTCACTGCAATGTCGATGGCCACTGGAAGAGGAACTGTCCTTCATACCTCGAGAGCCTGAAGAACAAGAAGGCAGACACACCTTCAGAAGGTATGCTAGACTTGCTCGTAATTGAAACTAACCTTACGGTTTTCTCTACTTCTAGTTGGGTTGTAGATTCTGGTTCTAGTGCTCACTTGTGCACTACTATGCAGGGTCTAAAGAAAAGTAGAAGGCTGGCGGAAGGTGCGGTAACCCTTCGAGTTGGCAACGGGGCATAAGTTGCTGCTGTGGCTGTGGGCACCTACCCTCTGCGACTACCGTCTGGTTTTAGTTTATTGCTTAGAGACTGTTATTATGTACCTGCTGCTAGCAGAAATTTGATTTCTGTTTCATGTCTAGCATAGGAAGGTCATATTTTTACATTTGACAAAGACTGCTGTTCTATTTATTTCAGAAATAAAATAGTCGCACGTGGTTTTATGATTGACAGTCTCTATCATTTGTATATGGATGTATCTATAAATATGTCTGAGCAAGAAGTGAGTGCCAAAGGATCCAAAAGATCCAGGGATGAGATAAACCAGAAGTATTTGTGGCACCTTAGGCTTGGCCATATTGGAGAGGACAGAATGAACAAAATGGATAAAGATGGGCTTCTCGGCTCATTGACTTCTGAGTCATATCCAGTTTGCGAGTCCTGCCTTCAAGAAAAAATGGCTAGATTGCTCTTTGTAGGACATGGGGAGAGGACCACCGAAATACTTACCCTGGTACACACAGATGTGTGTGGCCCATTCGATGTGCAAGCCAGGAGTCGTTATTCGTACTTCATTACCTTTATCGATGATTATTCACGGTACGGGTATGTGTGTCTTACGAGATACAAATCTGAATCTTTTGAAAAGTTCAAAAAGTTCAGAAACGAAGTAGAAAAATAAACTGGAAAACATCTTAAGGCTCTTCGATCAAATCGAGGAGGAGAATACCTTAGTGGGGAATTCCAGAACTATCTCAAGGAGAATGGCATAGTCTCACAATGGACTCCTCCGGGTACATCTCAACTCAACGGGGTGTCAGAGAGGAGAAATCGGACTCTATTGGATATGGTATGGTCCATGATGAGCTTCACTAATTTACCTATGTTTCTTTGGGGAGATGCCTTACTTACCACAGTATATCTACTGAATAGAGTTCCCTCTAAATCCGTTCCTACCACATCATATGAGATATGGCATGGTAAGAAACCAAGTCTTGGTCATCTCAAAATTTGGGGATGTCCGGCCCATGTCAAACGACTACAGGCAGACAAGCTAGAGGCTAGGAGCATAAGTGCTCGTTTTATAGAATATCCTAAAGTGTCATTAGGATGCAATTTTTATATCTCAGAGGATCACAATATTTTTGTGAGCCGACATGCCATCTTCTTGGAAAAACAGTTTATCCTTGATAGAGGCAGTGGGAGGAAAATTGAGCTTGAAGAGAAAGTCTCTTAAAAGCAATGAGTCATGGATCCTATAGAACCCATTCATATAGAAACAGTACACGATGTCCCTCAACCACCTCGCAGATCTAGTAGGGTCTCCCATCCTTCTCATAGATACTTAGGTATGCTTAAAGAGGATACTAAGAAAATGTTCCTCGTGGGAGATGGAGAACATATACAAGATCCCAAAACCTACAACGAGGCGATATCAGATATCGATTCCGAGAAATGGCTGGAAGCTATGAAGTCAGAGTTAGACTCCATGCTTTCCAACCAAGTCTGAACTTTAGTGGATCCACCAGAAGGTATTGTACCTATTGGATGCAAATGGATCTAGAAAAGAAAGATAGGTTCGGATGGAAAGGTAGAGACCTATAAGGCAAGGCTGGTGGCAAAAGGGTATAGTCAGCGCGAAGGCATTGACTATCAGGAAACCTTTTCACCTATAGCCATGCTAAAATCCATCCAAATATTGTTTGCCATTGCAGCATTTCATGATTATAAAATTTGGCAGATGGATGTGAAAACAGCTTTTCTGAATGGATATCTTGATGAAGAAATCTACATGGAGCAGCCTTTGGGTTTCACTTCCAGTGATGGAAATCATAAGGTCTGCAAGTTGCAAAGGTCCATTTATGGACTAAAGCAAGCATCTCGGAGTTGGAATACTCGTTTTAATGATGCAATCAAAACGTTTGATTTCATCAAGAACGAAGAGGAACCGTGTGTCTATAAGAAGGTTAGTGGGAGCGCTATCGTGTTCCTCGTACTGTACATTGACGACATCCTCCTGATAGGGAATTATATTCCCATGCTAACCTCGGTCAAGGTCTGGTTGTCAAAAGAATTCTCCATGAAAGACCTTGGGTGTTAGAAGTATGCCCTAGAAGCCAATCTGGCTAACACATTAATAATTCTGGGACATAATTTTGTACTTGACTTTATTATTATTGATTAATAAATGGGCATTCTTTTCATTCATATTGTTTATGTGTCTATGAATCGTCCAAGGAATTAATAAGATGATGATACATATTCTCAAGAGTTGAGAATTTGAGCCATGTATCATTGGTGATTAATTTCTAAATGCTCCTGATCAATAGATCATCACAAGGACGGTGATCGATCCGATCAGTGCACAGATCACTTTCCTTCTGGATGGACGAGACTTGAGTCCACAGTGTAGGGATACTGAAGTGATAGTGCAGGTGCTTGTTAGAGAACAAGGGTACTGAGCGTGACCAAGACAAGAAGTCACTTGGATGTCTATCCACTCATCAGTGACTTGCTTGATGTTGCAGTAGTATGACTGGTCCTTTGACCTGCGGTGCTTCGGCTACTCACAGTGAGGTTATTGTAGTTTGACTGCACACATACATGGTCTCTAGCCATATGGGTCAATGCAGTGTAGATTGGCTGCAGTAGGTTCACTATAGGAGTAGGGTATGCACCTACAAGGAATCTATCGACCTTGATAGAAGAGGAGTGATCCTATGTGATTTGTTAGACTGAGTTCTAAGACCTTGGCCAGGGCAGTAATATAAAGTGGAGAAAGAGTTTTCCACTATCGAACTCGAGTCGAATAAATTTTGACATATGACAGACGATGGGGTTTCACGAGTTGTCCATGACCTCCGTCCTGTAGGGATCCACGATAGTAGGACTGTATCACATGGTAACTGCACCTAGAGGTTCATCTTTATATTCTACTGGGTAGCCACTACATGCTGCTAGGTGTCACTGGTGGATGGTGGGACTCACAGGGATTATCTCGATGATCGATAAACCCTAATGAGTTGAGTTGGAATCGTTCCAACCCATTAAAAGGAGTTTTCAATGATATAGTGATAGAGATCACAATATATCTCACTACCAGTCAGAATAGAACCTATGGGGTCACACACACACTAGAAGTATTGACCGATCCGATGGTTGAAAAGTGATTATGAATCACGAGTAATCAATTCGATTGATAAGAAGTTGAAGAAGGAAAGGAAATTAATTAATTGGACTTGAAACAAGAGTCCTACTTCGAGTAGGATTCCTAGAGTCCTAATTGGATTAGGACTGGGAATCCTAGTTGGAGTAGGACTGAGATTCCTACTTGGAATAGGATTCCTGCAATCCTAATGAGATTAGGAGTTTTGAATCAAAATTGGATTCCTACTTGGAGTAGGATTTCTAGAGTCCTAATCGGATTTTGACTTCGGATTCAAATAGAGTCCTAATTGGATTAGGACTAAAATTAAATATGTCCTAATTTGGATTAGAGTTTCTTAAGTCACAATTAATTATTAATCTAATGAATCAATAAGACTCCTAATTGGATTAGGATTGAAGAGTTCAATTGAGTCAAAATTGATTTAAGTTCTAATTGGATTAGGACTTACCAAGATTGGATCCAAATTGGTTCACCCTTGGGCTAAGCCTAATTGGATTAGGGCTTGACCACATTAGGGCATTCCAATCCTACCTAATATGGATTAGGGTTTACCATGAGGAAGGGGATAAGCCCCTCCCCTTTCCACGTGGAGAAGGGAGAAGAGACGGCGCCCCCTCTTAGGAAAGACATCAAGAACTCCTAAATGTTAGGAGCTCCACATGTCTATAAAAAGGGACTTGTGGGCGGCACCTAGGGCATAGAAGAAGTCCTCTTCCTCCTTGCCGTACGCCTCCCTCTCCTCTCCTCTTGGTTCAGCCGCAAACAAGGAAGATAAAAGCCAAAGGTGTTGGCGGCATCCTCTTCCTCCCTTCTTCCTTCCAACGCAGGGAAAAGAAAGAAGGCTGCGTGGGGATTCTTCTTCTTCCTCTTCTTCATCCTTCTTCTTCCTCCTCTCAAGCACAATCAAGGGTTGATTGAAAGAGAGGAAATCAGCCATCAAAAGAAGTCTTTGCAAGGGAGCTAGCACCCCGGGAAGACAAGAGAGCTTTGATCGGATCACTGCTTCGTGTGGATACCCGTAGAGGCCGGACACTTGAACGGCTTCAAGCAAACCTTCATCCTAGACCACGAACTTCAGTTTGCGGTGATCATCTACCCGCACAAGGTGAAGATCTGATCTTCCTAAAGGTTTAAAAAGTTTTAATTCTTATCTAACTACGAACGGTTCATGAAACAACGTTCATGCGATGAACGTCGATCCCGCTTATGCCGATTCCGCTGCCATCTGAATTTTTTTGAAATATCAGCGGCATGTGCAGGTTCCCAACAATGGTATCAGAGCCAGGTTTCGTAGATTAAGGTAAGAATTAATTATCTAAAGGCTTATTAGATCTGAAAATTGAATGATCATGCATGCTGAAAATTTCTGCATGCAGATTTTTCAGGAGTGCTGATTTTTGCATGCTGATTTTTATGTGATAAAATGATGATTCTAATTGCGTTGTTAATGAGATTACAAAGTTTAGAATCATGATTAGCATGATCAGCAACCTATGTCATGATATAATCAGTTAGTTTTCAGATCTGAAAATTATAATTGTTGCATATGGTGATGATCATAGGATTCAAACCCTTTTGGTATCAAATGTAATGACCTGCGATGTGATCTGCAATGTCATGTAATTTTTCAGATGCTTGCATGCATCTTATTTGATGTTTTGAGAGGCCTGCGTGCCTCCTAAAAGGAGATGTAATTTATTTTTATTTTTATTTTACAATCTGGTTGTATTTGTGTGATGTGATGTACGTCAACGATCAAGTTGAAGACTAGGCATGAGATGAACAGGTGATCTAAGCGGTTGATGGCGATTGGATCAAGAGTTGATCAAGGATCGGATCAAGGAGGCTTGGAACCAATTCAAGAGTTGAAGACCAGTTGATCGATTGACGTGCATGTGCTTGTAATACGACCTAACTAGAATCCATGATCATTACCTATTTAAAGTTTAGCTTTAATTATTGCTGCGATTTTAACTGCCTGCAATGTGCCGTTTGCATGTGATGTGAATGTGAGTCGGGTAGATAGGTTTACATGTGATGTAGCAAACCCAATTGAGACCTAAATCAAAACCTCCTCTATCAAGTCGAGAGTGAACCGACATGAGCAAGTCATATTAGATTAATTGATCTAATTGGTGTCTAGGAAAGCATGAAAGGTGGTTACTTAATTAGGACCTTACTCTCTGAGTAAGGGGAGCCTCCCACTTGCTTACCTGGCCAATTGTTCAATTACCTCTTATGAAGAGCTCAAGTTGCAAACACTAAGACCTGATTAACCAATATTAAGTCAATAGGTCTTCCACTGTAGTAGAGCTGCTAAGGCCTTTCTGATGTTGATTTGTCTCGGCTGGACACAGTGGTCAAGTTGCATCGGGGGGCTGGACCTCTCTATAGACATGAGATGTTGTAGGGTAAAGGTGGGGTTGGGCACCAATAACTGTTAGGTGAGGTCCCAATGACGACTTTATTCCTACGGTTATACGGTGGGTCTGACTTAACTAAGAAATGGGACCAATAACTGTTAGGTGAGGTTTTCATGGCTTAGAGACCAAGTTACACTGCAACATGCTTGAAAAGCATTGTACAGGAGTTGTACATTCATCAATCTATGTGTCACCAATAACTGTTAGGTGAGGTGGCATGTAAATTGGTGGGACCGCAGTACCCACTAGAAACTCTAGTCGTGTGGGATTTTCGTTTCCCTACCAGGGGAGTGTGAGGGATTCGAGAAAATAGTGGGAGTTATATTTGTTCTAAAAGACCTTAGAACAGATTAGGATCAAGTACAAAAGTCTAACTAGAATCTTTACTCTCTGCAAATACAATGTCAGCTTCAAACCCTTTGGCCCGTATTCTTGAGACCAACCGACTAACCGGAACCAATTATAAAGACTGGCTCCGCAAATTTCAAAATAGTTTTGAATTATGAGAAATTAGGGTATGTGCTAGACCATAGAATCCCCATGTTACCAATCTATCCGATCACTGATCAGCGTAAGACGCATGTTAAGTGAACGAACAATGACAATAAAGTTAGGTGCTGCACAATGGCATCCATGTCCAATGCATTACAATGCCAGCATGAGAACATGAAGACTGCCAGGGACATATTAAAACACCTGGAAGAGTTGTATGGTGATCAGAGTCACGCAGCTCGGTTTGAAGTGTCCAAGAGGCTCTTCAAAGCCAAGATGCGCAATGGGCAGTCTGTCCATGATCATGGTTTGACCATGATAAAGAACCTAGAGAAGCTTGAGAAGCTTGGCATGACCATGCACAAGGAATTGCAAACGGATTTGATCCCGCAATCCCTTCCAGCTTCATATGAATAGTTTATAGTAAACTACCATATGAACAAGGTTGTATGCACTAAAATAGAATTGTTAAATAAATTGGTAACTAACTTAGGGACCTTGAAGAAGTTCAAGGGGCATCGTTTTCACTGTCAAGTTGGTTTCTACTTTCAAGAGAGAGTCTATTTGGAAGAAGAAGAAGCCTGCGAAGAAACAGAAGACTAAGAAAACACCAAGTAAGGAAGTTCCAAGAAAAAGGCCAATTGTAAGAAAAAGTGTTTCTATTGCATCATGGACGGCCATTGGAAGAGAAATTGTCCTACATACATGGGAAGCATAAAGAACATGAAGGGTGACAGACCTTCAGAAGGTATGTCAGATATGCTCAGGATACTTAGGGACTGTTACCTATTGCTAGCAGAAATTTGATTTCTGTATTTTATTTAGCATAGAAAGATTTTTATTTGAAAAATAAATTGATTCAACATGGTTTTAAGATTGACAGTCTCTATCACATACATATGGATGTATCTGTGAATATATCTGAGCAAACAGTGAATACCATAGGATCTAATAGATCCAAAAATGAGATAAATCTAAAGTATTTATGGCACCTCAGGCTTGGCCATATAGGAGAAGACAGAATAAACAAATTGGAGAAACATGAGCTTTTGGGCTCATTGACTTTCGAGTCATATTTGATTTGTGAATTCTGCCTTCAAGGAAAGATGGCCAAATTATCCTTTGTAGGACACAGGGAGGTCCACTGAAATACTTACCCTAGTACACACTGATATGTGTAGCCCATTCGATGTGCAGGCTAGGGGTTGTAATTTTTACTTCATTTACCAATGATTACTCACGGTATGGATATGTGTGTGAGACACAAATATGAAACTTTTGAAAGGTTCAAAAAGCTTAGATATGAAGTAGAAAAATAAGCACAAAAACTCATTAAGGTTCTTCGATCAGATCGAGGAAGTGAATACCTTAATGGAGGTTCCGTGATTATCTCAAGGAGAATGGTATAGTTTCATAACGGACTCCTCCTGGTACACCTCAGCTCAATGGAGTGTCAGAGAGGAGGAATCGGACTCTATTGATATGGTCCAGCCCATGATGAGCTTCACTGATTTACCCTTGTTTCTTTAGATAGATGCCCTATTTTCAGCTATTTACTTGTTGAATAGAATTACCTCTAAAAGTCCGTTCCTACCACACCATATGAGATATGACATGGTAAGAAGCCGAGTCTTGGTCATCTCAAGATTTGGGGATGTCCGGCCCACGTCAAGCGACAACAGGCAGACAAGTTAGAGGATAGGACAATTAATGCTCGTTTTATTGAATATCCTGAAAGAGTTATTAGGATATAATTTTTTATCCCAAAGGATCACAAAGTGTTTGTGAGATGCCATGCTATCTTCATGAAAATAGTTTATCCTTGATAGAGGCAGTGGGAGGAAAATTGAGCTTGAAGAGAAAGTCTCTGAAAAGCAACGAGTTGTTGACCCCCTAATGGATTTTGATGAATACAAAATACTAGAGTATAATTCCATTTATCTTAACAATTTACTTGAGAATTTTAGATGTTTAATTAAGAATATTGTTAAAAAATGTCTAGGCAAGTTCCCATAATTTTTATGAATTTATTGAAGAATTTTTTAAGTTGAAGAAAATAGATCAGGGACAGCCGAGACGTCTCCGGTTTGTACCAGAGACGTCTCTGGCACAAACAGGAAGAACTGGCACGTCGGGAGACGTCCCCGGCACCTGGCGAGGCGTCTCGCAGGGTCGGAGTCGACTCTCTCAGTAGCGGAGTCGACTCTCTCAGTGGCGGCAGAAAGGCTGATTTCAAGAGATGCGCGCGAGCCGTCTCCACAGGACGAGGAGTCGTCCCCGCAAGTAAAAAGCAGACTTTCCGAGTCGTCCTCGAGGTAGCGGAGTCGGCTCTCTCAGGGTATTCCAGAGGATGTCTTTTTCAGTGATAAGGCAGCGGAGACGTCCCCTGAAAGAGCGGAGTCGACTCTCTCAGAGAATTCCAGAAGACATGTTTTTCGGAGATATAACGGCGGAGTCGTCCCCAAGGCAGCGGAGTCGTCCCCATGCAAAAAGCGCAAACAAGCCGAGACGTCCCCGTAAAGCGCCGAGGCGACCCTCTCAGAAAAACAAAAAAACAAGGATTCAAACCGTTCATCATCGGAGTCGCCCCCGTAAAGCGCCGAGTCGACCCCAAACAACGTCAAAAGTAAAATCTTACAGCCGAGACGTCTCGCGATGAAGCGGAGACGTCTCCGGAGCGCCTAGGACGCGACTGACACACTTTTGCAGGTTTGTTTGAATTTCAAACGGCTATATTTTTGTGTCTAACGGATCTATTGCTTCTTGGGCTATAAAAGGGAGCTCCTAAGTGCCTTCCAACAACCTCTCACCAACCAAACACAAGATCATTCAAGAGAGAAGAAAGAGAAAGAGGTTCAAGGGAGTTAGTGCTTTCAAGAGGAGAAATCAAGTGCATTCAAGCTTTCCCATCTGATTTCGTGCTCATCTACTCACTCCCACTTGGCAATCAAAGCTCGCATTCAAGCCAACGTGATCCACATCGGAAGAACCACCATCATCCACGCTTCCAACGGCAAAAAGGGTTCTTCCGATTTTATTGTTTCTCATTGTTATATTTGCTTCTTAAGAGCTTTCAAATCTTTTGTAAAACGTTTGAATATTGAGCTTGTTTCAGTCAAGGAACTTGGAACAAGGGATAGGCGTCCCAAGCCTAAGTTAAAATTGGGGGATTGTAGGGTTCGTTGTTAGCCCGGAGTAAAACAACGAGTTGGGTAGTTCACTCGAAAAACTACCGGATTATAGGGTTCGTTGTTAGCCCGGGGTAAAACAACGAGTTGGGTAGTTCACTCGAAAAACTACCGGATTGTAGGGTTCGTTGTTAGCCCGGTGTAAAACAACGAGTTGGGTAGTGCACTCGCAAAACTACCGGACTGTAATCTGGAGGATTATAGTGAAATTCCCAAGAGGTCTTGGGGAGTGGATGTAGGTGCTGGGGTGCACTGAACCATTATATGTTTGTTGTGTTTGTGATGCTTTTTGTCATTGTCTAACTTGCTCACTTACTTACTTAGATAAATTACTTGCTTAACTCTTATCCGCGCATCCTTTAGTTGCAAGCATATTCAATTTACTTAATCAAGTCTCATTCAATAAATCAAACTGTTGCTAAGTTTAAATTCCACTGTGCATCTATACAACTTAGCATAATTAATTGAAAAGTGTTAGAAGTAGCCTAAAAGTTTTAAAAGACCCAATTCACCCCCCCTCTTGGGTTGTATCTACTGGGCAACAAGTGGTATCAGAGCCGGTGCTCTATAATTTCTTGCCTTGTGTTTTTGACCTAACCGTCAAAGAGCCAAAGATCATGACAACTCAAATAGATAGTTTTCTAGGAGAGGGACAATTAATTGATAGACCTCCACTATTTAATGGCATAAACTATACACATTGGAAAGCACGCATGCGCGTTTTCATACAATCGCTTGATTATAATTTATGGAGCATTATAGTCAATGGAACACACACAAACACTAATCATAATGAGAAAATGGCTCAACAAAATTCAAAAGCCATGAACCTATTATATTGTGCATTAGATAGGAATGAGTTTAATTGCATATTTTCTTGCATAACTGCTAAAGACATGTGGAATATGCTAGAGGCTAAATATGAAAGCACTAACATTTTTAGTGAATCTGAAATTAGCTCTAAAGAAAAAGAGAGACAAAGTGATATTGAAAACCTATGCCTTGTGGCACACAAGGATGAGGTATGTATTGAAATACAAAGTGTCTTCTCTTCTGAATATGAAGTATATGATAAACTTGAAAATGATTTTACACTTGATGAGTTACATGATGCATTTCTTGATCTAATGAAAGAACATAAGAAACTCATTTGTAAAAACAAGAACCTGAAGAATGAAAAGAAAATCCTAGTAAATGAAACTGAAATCTTAATTAAGGAAATAAAGAACTAAATCAGAAAAACCAACTTCTCACTGAAAGCCATGATAAACTTAAGAAAAATAATGAATTGCTTTCAGAAGATAACAAAAGATTAACTAAAGAAGTTGACAAATTAAAACCTGTTGTTGAAAGATTTACTTTGAGCTCTGAAAAGTTGAATCTAATGATAAATAATCAAAGAGCTGAATTTGATAATATTGGATTGGGATGTCAACCTTGGTACACCCAAAAATCTTTCAAGAATATGGTTGTTAAAACAGTTTCTAATCATTTTAAAATAGATTCTTATAATGCTGATAAACAGGAACAAAGGTTATGCAAAATCTCTTCTATTCCTAAATCTGTACATTACAAATTTGATAAACCTAAAAGGCAAAAACAGAAAACTGAAGGGTTATCTACCACTCATGTTAAATCCATGTTTGTTAAATTTAATAAGAAGATGCAGAAATACACTTCTTGTAGTCCTAAAATCTGCAAGCCTATGGACAAAATAGCTATTAAGAAAATATGGATTCCAAAAGGAACAATAATAGCTAACCTGCAAGGACCCAAAAGAGCTTGGGTTCCTAAGTTGAAAATCTAAATATTTTCTGCAGATGTGTCTAGCACTCAAGGCTCCAACAAAAGATGTTAAATTGGACATTGGGTGCTCTAGACATATATTAAAGAATGAAACTTAAAATATACTTAAGAAAAGTGACTAAAATGGAAGAAATAATGAAATTAGTAATTCTTGCATCCTCTCATACTGAAATTGTTTTATTAGTTGATTAAAACATAACTTGCAAGTATTAATCATTCTTTTCTTGTGATATAAGTGATATTTCTGATATGAAAAGAAAATATATCCAAATCACTCCATCTTTCTAGATTATGCTTTACTTATAGATGGATAATTTGGTAAATCAATTCTCCTAAGAATAACTCTATGAATTCTCTATATGCTTGACTGAGAGTTTTTATCCATGGCATTATTGTTCATTGATCATAGATATGAAAATGTGTACTTGGTATATCTTTGAATATATGCATTATAAATACTATGATCAAAGAATTCTTTTTGGCATATAAAATTAACTTATGCTAGTATGGACCTAATCTCAAAAGATCTTGTCATTGGTTTACTTAGATTATCTTCTGCAAGGTCAAAGTTTGCTATGCATGTTAACTAAGGAAACAAACAAGAATCAATTTCTAAATCTAAAGATGTTGTTTCCATCACTAAGTTTTCACAAGCTTACATTGGATTTGTTCTTGGCAAGTAAAATTAAAGTATTTTCTGCATTTGCTAAATCTTGTGAAAGGGATCAAATGAAAAAGGTTTGCAAACTATGAAAGTAAAAGAAGTATCATGGCATAGTCTTGAAAACCAATTTTTTTTTATTAAGTTGTGCACAGAAAATAATATTGAATACAATTGTTTCTGCACCAAGAACACCATAAGTAAAATAGGATTAATAGAATCCTTGAAGAAATGAAAAAGGCAATGATGTATGATCGTCATCTACTTAAATATTTTTTTTTAAAAAAAGTTATCATCATTGCTTGTCATATATATGGTTTCTATTAGATCTATTTTTGATGAAAACTCCATTTGATCTTCTGAAAAATAGAAAATGATCTGTTGCATATCTTTCATATTTTTCAGTAGTATATGTTATGCTTGATATGGTTTCTTGAAAACAATGCCAAATCTGATAAAGATATTTCTATCTTTGGATATCATTCATCAAGCAATGCATATAGAACATTCATGAAAAGATTCTAGTTGTAGAAATATGAACTCATTTTATTCTTTATGAGACTAATGATTTATTATCAAGATACTAAAATTAAATTATATATGTATATGGTTAATCTTTTACATATAACAATCTGAAAACTTATTAATAATTAGAACCAAATTGAGTTTTTCAGAAATACACTTAATGAAGTAAAATTGATGATTACTAAAAGACTAAATTAAGAAAAGATGAAATAGATCTTGATAAAATTCTTGCATGATTAGAAGTAAAGATCACCATTATCATTTGCTTGCTTTATGAGCTTTATATTCTATCAAATGAATGTGTAGAATGCACTCTTAGGTGCTTATTTTATTAAAGAAGATATATGTTAAATAACCACCATATTTGAAAACACTCATTACAAATATGATAAAGCAATATATGATTTGGAACAAGCATCAAAAGCATGATATAAAAGTTTGAGTAACTTTTTGATAGAAAGTAATAGTGATAAATCTATGCATCAAAAAGAAGAATTTGTGATATCTTATTTGCTCAAAGTATACATTGATGATATCACTTTTTGGTTCTACAAACGAGGATTTATATGAAGATTTTACTAAGCTCATGCAAGGTGAGTTTGAAAAATGTATGATGAATGAATTAACATCTTCTCTCAAACTCCAAATTAAGAGAAACAAGAAAGAGGATCTTCATTGACCAAAGTTAGTCCACAAGAAAACTCTTATAGAAGATTGGCATGAAGAAGGTATTCTATGACCTCATCTTGTAGAATTTGAAAAGAATGAGCAAGGTAGATCTATTGTTTTTAAAGCTGTATTGAAGCATGATAGAATACTTATTTTATCATACAGCTAGTAGACCAGATTGTATGCTCATTATGTGCAAGATTTCAATCTAACTCTAATGAATCATAATTTATTGATAACAAATAAATCATAATCTGAATTTTGATAGAAACAACTGTTTAAGATAAGTTGATTAAAACTTAGCTAGCGTGTCTTATTGATAATTATCTTAAGCAAATAAAATCTAAACTAAATTGATTTTGAAAATAAGAAATTGATTTGACCTTGATAAATCTTCATATTGCCTCACATGCTTGTCCTTGAACCATCTTGGTTAATGAAACTATCTCTTTAGTTCAAGTGATATGTGCTTGCTTATACTTAGGCAATCTCTTGAGTAAAGTGACTCAACATTCAACTAGTGTCATATCTTGTATTGAGTCATCTAGTTAAAAATATGGTAGATGAATGTTTTGTATCTTGAAGAAACTAACGACTTTCTTTCAAGAAAGAAAAGGAGTTTGCAGGATCCTTGAGCAAGAAAATGGGAGATTTCAACTTGAAGGACACCTCCATAAAAGGTACAATAAACATTCACATGCAAACAAGAGAGAGGACTTTCTTTAGCCAAAAGGTTACACATAAGAAATCTAGTAGGTATTTGACTTGAAGAATGCAGAATGATTCGGTAATTTTAGATACCTCTCTCATAAATTAGCTGAGCAAAGTCATTAACTTAAATCTTACTATGGCATGATTAAAGTCTTTAATTATTAATTTCTTGATATCATGTCTATATATGTATTGATTGACTTGTGCTTTTAGAAATTGTTTCATGGTTTGCCCAAACTGAAATATATCTTTACCTACGTCATAACCATGAACTACACAAGTTTATACTTAGAATTTTGATTTAAAATGACTTGTGAGAAGCTATGAATTCTTGAGCATAATGAAAATGTGTTTGCATGATATACCTCTATATGATACATTTGATTATTTCTTTATTCTGCTCTTTCAAGAAAATTACTTGAGAATAACAAAAAGAAAGAGAGATAAAGGAGAGATAATGGATATTATTCAAGAGAAGTAAAATCTAAGTAAAGGCAAATACTCCAATCTTAAGAAAAAGCAAAACAAGCGCAATATATTCACCACATTTGTAAGACTTGTG